>NW_025335941.1:9341691-9344152 GCF_004798865.1 Varanus komodoensis | reverse complement strand
TGGAGAAGAGCCTAATGTTGGGAACAATAGATGGCAAAAGAAGAAGGGGACGGCAGAGGATGAGGTGGCTAGATGGAGTCACTGAAGCAGTTGGTGTGAGCTTAAGTGGACTCCGGGGGATGGTGGAAGACAGGAAGGCCTGGAGGAATGTTGTCCATGGGGTTGCGATGGGTTGGACACAACTTCGCGACTAACAACAAAAGAGTCATTCAATTGACTAATCATGTATGGATAAAATATTGTTAAATAGCACTCTGGCATTCAAAACATATATTTTAGAACGAAAAAATAAAAATGGTACCATGTACTGAATGTTCCTAAAGAAGGGTGAAATACCCAGGGTATATACTAAGTGACTTCTTTGTGAAGAGATTGCTCCCTTATCTACGTGTACACTGCAGAATCTAATAGATGCTAAAGTGGTGTCTACCACCTCCATTTCCTCTTAAGATGTAGAAATGTATGGAACAGCATACAGTACTTAAGTCTGAAACTCAACAGAAAGATTTAATAGCATGTATGCAATGCACAAGTCATAATGACTATCCATACACTTAAAGTTGAATGATGTGAAGTGCAAAATTTTCCAGCACTTACTTTTTCTGTGGAAGATTATAAAAATCTATTTCATACATAATATTTATTTAAAGCTTTTCTATCCCATCCTATTACAGAAAGTCTCATAATGATGATGATGATGATGATGAATGGTTTTGATTGCAAATACAATGTTAGGCAAGTTTGGCAGGTTCAATGTTGTAGGTAAGTAGTTGTTGGTATACCATTCACATACTTAGGGTTGCCAAAATTTATTAGCATGCTACAAGGTTCCACTGCATTTTTTTTCCTTGATGTTAAGGTATGTAAGGGAAGTACATGCAACTGTCTTTAATTTTTTAAAAAAGCTTTTCAATAAAATAATGCATAATATAGGATGTAAATCACATTAAGTGTTCTTTCATTTTCCCTTCACATATTCCATGCCAAATGCTTGCAGATTAGAACGAAAAATAAACCTGACGTACTCTTCTAGTGTTGTTGTTTACTAAATATGAGTAAAATGTTCACGCTAAAGAAAATCACTCTCTTAGGTCATTAGAAAAAAAACAGATGCAAACTGAAAAAGTTCTGATGTAAATTTCACTATGCAAATTAACCCAATTTACCCAGGAAATTTGTCTAATTCTGCATTTTCTAGAAAACATGTCACTACTGGCAAACCATGTATTACGATGACTGTTTCCTTTTGAAACGTTTTTGATGCTTTGAATCACCTTCTCCCACTGTGGATTTCAAGACCATTGATCATAGTATCCTGGACAGTCTCTCTGGACTGGGAATTGGAGGCACTACATTGCAGTGGTTTTGCTCCTGCTAAGATGGCCAATTTCAGAAGGTGATGCTGGGGGATTACTGCTCTGCTGCATGGTAATTATGTCACAGAATGCCACAGGGCTATATTTGAGCCCCCATCCTGCTTAGCATTGACATGAAATTGTTCTGGTAGTTATTCAAAGATAGGGAAAGAGCTGTAAGCAATATGTGGGCAATACCTAGCTCTATCAGTCTGTCATGAAATCCAGGTCAGGCAGTGGGTATTCTGGTAATAGACTGGATGAGGGCCAAACTCAGCTCAGTCCAGAGAGGATGGAAGCACTATTAGAGGATAGTTCATCTGCCCAGCTAACTGATGTTTAGTCTGTTTTGAAGGCGGCTATACTCTTCCAAAAAGACCTGATGCATCATTTTGGAGTACACTTGCTTGGTGGCATACAGCATCCTCAGTCAGCTTAAACTGATATACAAACTATATGTTTATGTGGACAAAGATATCCTAGCCACAACTATCCCATGCTCTGATCACCCCTTGTTAAGTGAAAAAAAAAGTATACATGGGGTAGCCTATGAAAATGGTCTGTAAACTTCAGTTGGTACAAAACAGGGCAGTGAGACTATTAATGGGGACAGGCCAATGTGATCATATTATGTCAGTTATTTTCTTCTCTACCATCTGCTGGGCCCAATTCAAAGTACTGATATCAACATTCACAGGCCAGAACAGATTAAGTTACCTGAAGGATCATCTCTTCCCACATATAACTCCCCAGGCCATATATCACATTTTGTGGTTCTTCTTCAGCAGCCCCCCATCCCCCATCAAAGGAATTGAGATGGATGCTTACTAAGAAGAGGGCCTTTTCTGCTGTGGAATCATGGCTATGGAATACATTTCTCAGGGAATCATGCCTGACATCTACATTGTGTTCTTTCCAGCACCAGGTGAAGACTTATTTTTCCAGACATTTTAGCTTTTCAATCTGCTTTCAATCTGGTAATTTATTTTAAATGTTTATATGCTGCTAAATTCTATTTGGTTATTATTTTTATCTTATATGCTGCAATTTTAAATTATTTCATTTCATTGTTTGGTGTTAATTGTTGTGAACCTCCCAGAGAGCTT
>NW_025335941.1:9257769-9341591 GCF_004798865.1 Varanus komodoensis | reverse complement strand
AAGCTCTCTTATAGTAACAAATATAAGAATAAATAAGAAATGCTTGTTTCATTCAGGGATTCAAGCAGCTGGACAAATGGCCAGTAGGAGAAGCTAGGGCAGGGGTCAGCAACCCGCAGCTCCAGAGCCACATGTGGCTCTTTCATCCCTCTGCTGCAGCTCCCCGTCACTCAAAATATGCGTCACAACTGCCAATGTGCGACACCCACCGGCACACGATTTATTGAGCTTTTCGACCCCCGGGAGGCCATACATCCAAGAAAAGAAAAGTTTCAGAAGACCACAGAACATTTAATTGTACGTGGGCAGCTTCATTTGGTTTCACTGCTCATGAGCCTGGTTTACCAATATGCTTAATATGTGGTGAGAAATGGGCAAACAACAAAAAGTTGAATGTTGCAAGACTTCCAGAATAAACACACAGCCTTTGCTGAAAAATATCCGGATGGAGACGAGAAAAAAAGCCATTTCAGAACTGATGTGGAAGTTTGATCTGAGCAAAAATCATTTCAAGAAGTGGATTAAGTCTGCAAAACATATGCTAGTTTTGTGGCCGCTCAGGAAATAGTCAGGCACGGGAAGCCATTCACAGATGGAGGTTATATAAAAAATCATTCACTGATTTCATAAATGCAACACACTATAGTTTTTTTTATACATAGCATAAAGGTAAAAAATGATGTATGCAGTGTTATCTTCATTTTAGATGTCAAAAGGGTTTTGTGGATCCTGGTGTTTTCTTTTCTGTGGGAAACGGGTCCAAATGGCTCGTGTTTAAGGTTGCTGACCTATAGTTTAATTTATACAGGAGACAGCAGGAGACAGCAGGAGCTTTCTAGAGAAACTCTATAGCAGATGTTGCCTAAACAGGAGAGCTGGATACAACATAACTCAGAGGGACAAGGAGCAAGGGTCTATCACTGTGTTGTTAAGAATGCTTGTCATAGGATCATCCAGAAAATTTGACCATGCTCAAGTATTAGGCAATTAATATCAAGCAGGGTTTTAACTCTACATTTTTTACTCTGCTGTTCCTGAAATGCAGCACTCCTGGTATCTTTGCTGAATTTCTATAAAGCAAGCAGAGGGAATTACAAAAAAGGCTAAAAGCAGAGGGACAATAGTATGATTTCACTGAATTTCTATCCTGCCGTTTTCCCCTTGTAAGGAATCCAAGGCAGTTTACATATTCCTCCTCCATTCCATTTTATGTTCACAACAGCCAGCTTAGTAGCTGAATTAGGGTGAGAGTAAGTGATGGGGCCAAAGTCCAGCTAGCTTCATGGCTGAGTGAGGACTCAAACTAGGATCTTCCAAGTTCCCAGTCCAGCACTCCAGCCACAATGCCACACTGGCTTTCTGCATGTTCATACATGCAACTCAAGCTTCCATAACATTGTTCTCTGTAGCTCTTCCCACTTCTGCAGAGGCAAGTCATATCTGGAGATGAGAAATAGTATGCTTACTCAGGTGTGGGAGAAGGTACTGTAGAGAAACTACAAAGAAAAAAAACTGTTTCATTTCTGATTCCTCCTTTGACAGTTATTGAATACTCTTTGTTTGAATCATGGCCTCTTGATATCAAATTTCTATTTTTCTGAGATAGTTTTTCATTATTTAGAACTCTGGAAATTGAAGTGACTCTCGCAAGGCAAAATACATTTCAAACAGTAAAATGTTGTGATATATAAATACAATACTTCTAACAAGCATTTGCACTTGTATTTCTTCTTCAGACTGAAGAAAATCATATGCAAGTATTTCCATACTAGTGTAAGAATGGCCAAGCAAATGTCAGATGAAATTATATGCTAACAAGGGCACTCTGATGAAAATATTATATATATGATAGGCTTTTCATTTAACTGTTATTATTCAAAAAGATTCCTGAGTCATGGTGTCTAGTTAACTGAAATCAGTTCATTTTGTTGCATCCACTGAAAGGGGCAAAACAAACTGAGCTGTGAAGGAAGAGATGAACATTGTAGAAAAATTACTGTAACATGCCTTTTACTAGTGGCCCCACATACTGACAACATGATTGTTGATTGTTCCCATCAACTCAGTAATTCACAAAGCATGAAACAGTTCAGAGAAAGATCATGGCAAGCACTGTACAATGAAACATAAAAATGATTGAGACAAATTAGAAAAAATATAAAGGTAGCTAAGTTCTCACCAACACTGAAATTAACTTGAAATTTAAAATAACTTTCCATATAGTATACAAATAGTAACAGAATTACTAACACACGGATTAGTGGTGTATGCACTTTCAAGACCTCACACTTATACCATTAACCTACCAATTAGTAAAACATCCAATAATTATTTCCCCTCTTTTCTTCACTCTTTGTCTTGTCTATCCTAATGTTTATTGTACTCCAACTGTGGGTGACATGCAAACACCACATAGATGTTAACAGTAGTGTATTATTGCTTTGTGCTTTTAATTTTTTTTTTTTTTTTTTTTGATATGTAAGCCTAGGAATCCGGATAAGGTTTCTAGGCTTAGCTATTTACTGGCTACATTTCCATACTGCTTAATAGTTGAAACTCTTTGGGAAGTTCACAAGATTTAGTTAAAAGCAACAAAAAAGCAATCGCCATATACAATCTAACTAAAAAATTCTGACACTGTTCTAAAAAAAAGGATAAATAGGGGTTGAAAAGACCTGAGCACAGCCATCTGGTGAGCCTTTCTGCTCAGGATGTTCCAGAATCAAAGCACTACCACTGAAGGGGGCCTATCTCAGTTAGCCACCTGCCTTGCCTTAGTTGATGAGGGCACCTGGAGAAGAGCCTCAGAAGATGACCTTAGGCCCAGGGTACAAATTGAGGTGTTTCTTGAACCAGTTAAGGCTTTAAAGGTTGATACTAATATTTTGAATTGGCCCCATTAATACACTTGTAGCTAGTACAGATAACAGGACACCAGCATAATGCAAAAACATTCACATAACTCAGGGTGGGAATCCACATCTTTCACGCCAGCTACACCTTTCCAAACAAACCTTCATTTTTGCTCTCTGTTATCATCTACTCGAGCCATCTCACAATTTTCAATCCCTTCCTCTTCTCTACATTCATGATTTCAAAGGGCCCTCTCTTTTCTGGGGCCATAACCATGTTTCTGTATCAACCTCTCCCCTCATGGATCAAGAAATAGTAGGGAGAAAGCAGAAAGAGGAGGAAAGGGGCATATAAGACACACTAGAATATGTGTTGCAAGCATTTTTTCTCATATAAACTCAACATTCATCTTCTGAATCCAATAGACAGGCCAGGATCCAAAGTACTAATAATGGAATTTTTTATTTCTTACTTCTGAACATAAGACGACACCTCCCTATCTATCCAATTCAAACAGTTGTTTATGAAACTCCCCATGCTTTTGAAAGTAGTATGTCTATCATGGGAATGTGCTTTTGAAAATACGGAAAACAATCTAAAGTCCCTTAGGGCCCACAGAGTCTTTGGGTTCTTGCCATCCTAACAGAAAACTTAAGAGCTGACCAATGATTAACATTTCAAATAAAATTTCCATATGGAATACAAATATTCAAATAAGCTTGTCTTGTGTATACTTTCATAAATTTCATCTTGAAAAATCACAGCTGAAGCTATTTTTGTTCTAAATTCAAATCAATTCATTCTATATAAGATACACAGAGTAAGTAAAGGCAAAGCAGTTTTATTACTCTACAGTGTAATTCTTCATGTTCCTCTAAACAGCAACATTAATACTTTTATTAAGTCAAACAGTAAAAATGCAGACTTTCCTTTAAAAGAGTTTAAGCACTTACCTGCATGCTTTTAGAACTTCTGCAGAACTGGGATATATGGATACTGACATTGATGGTATGATCTGGGGATTAGGCTTGTGAGCACTAAGAGGAGGATTGGTTTTTACGGGGCTCTGAGAGTCCTCCAATGCCTCTCCATTAACTGCATGTCCACTGTGAGGGCTGTTAAGGCTGGTAACACTGTTTGTGGTAGTCTGTTCAGTAGATTTTGGAGAAGGTGTTGCTGTGGAAATGGCTGAGGATGGGGAGGAGGCAACAGAATTCTCAGTCTTTGTATGAACAGTTGGATGAATGTTATTGACTTTGTCACAGGTTCCAGTACCCACATTGTTATTGGCTTTTCCCATCAACAAGGCAGAGAGCTGAGGATTGTCTGAACTAAGTAAACCTGGTGACTTAGAATCTCCATGGCTAGGGCTAGAAACAGCATCTGCCGTCACCTGATGGACATGATTAGGAAGTCCTTCTACACTGGCAGTGCTGTTAGGTGTCTCTCCAGAATGCCTGTTTATGTCAGGCACTGCTGATGTGTTTCCTGAAGGCTTGCTCTCTTTGGTTAAGGTAATGCCTTGTTGTCCACCTGAGGTAGCAGTGTGAGAGGGGAGGTGATTGAGAGCAGCCCCCTGTGTTACTGAATTGCTAGGCATGGTAGGATGTCCATTCTGATTTTGAATACCAGTGCCAGCCGCCTGGAGATGCTGGGAAGGCCCAGTGGAAGAGAGAGGTCGTTCACTATTAGGACCTGCCAAATGTGAACTCTGACCTTTGTGAAGCCCCTAAAGAGAAGAAAAATGATTTTATTTATATATCTTTCTATTAATATAAACTTCATAGTCTTGACTATTTCTGGTTGCACAAAATATAGAAATAGGCACAAAAATATCAGGTGACTGAAAGATTCAAGATCAGACTATTCACCTGTTTTTCAAAGATTTCAACACTACATGTTAGATAAACAGGAAAATGTACGCAATCACAAAAGCAGTTTTGAAAATATAAAGTATCTGGAAAGAGAAGATCCACTTTTACCCTTTTACCTGCAATGGACCTGTAGATGCATTGTGACAACATCACCGAACTATAGATTGTGATGCACATTTTGGGAAAGAGCAGGAGAGGCAGCGCAGTGCAGATTCCAGAAACAGCATGACATTGGAACAGGTATTAACTCTTTCAGTTTACAATGGAAATTCGCTTAGGTGTCTTGAGGGCAATTTTTTTTTGCCACAGGCCTCTAAGCAAGTGGTTATTTGTAGAAAGTACAGTGGTACCTCGATTCACAAACGCCTCAGTACACAACCAAATCAGGATGTGAACAGAAATTTTGGCAAAATTTTGCCTCCGTGAACTCTGCATCGGGTGATGACCATAATTGTGGCCATGTTCCCACACGAACACGATCGTGGCCATTTTCCCCACATGAACACTCTAAATAACAACCTTCTCCCCACCCACCATGAGGGGGAGTCATGAGGACGTGCTCACCTCGGTTGAGGCCTTTCCGGCTCCTCGCCACCGACCCTCTTTCGAGCTGGAGGCAGGTTCCCTTGCAGGCACTCGCCCTGCTCTGGGAGGGGGAGCAGGAGGCCAGAGAAGCGAGAGCAGGGCAGCTCCCCTGGCCAGGAGAGGGCTGTGAGGAGGGAGGTAAGGGCTGCTTTCCATGGGCCAAGGCGAGGGGAGGTGAGGGACAGGGTCAAGGCTGGCAAAGCAGGGCGCCTCCCGCCTCTCCCCGCTGCGGGGGGAAGAAGCATGGCAGCTGCTCAGCGGCAGTGGCTTGCCCCGAGAAGGTCATGGCGGAGGTGCAGGTGTCACGGCCCTGCTCCCGCTCCTCCTTGGCCTGTCCGCCCCCAGGCTTGGCAAGGCAGCCATGGCTTTGCTTGCAGCCCGGGGACATGGTTCATATTTTTGTGGTTTAAAAAAATATTACGTATTTATTTAAACTTTTATATGCCATCCTTTATGTATAACATAAAGTTATGGTTCAGAATGGATTAACCTTATTTACATTGAACCTCATGGGGAAATTTGACTTGGTTCGTGACCAATTTGGGTCATGAACAGAAACGAATTAAGTTCGTGAACCAAGGTACCACTGCATCAAATTATTAGCAATATATTAATAAAGCAAACACCTTTAGGTCCCAATCAGCAAACTAGTAGATTGCAAGTAGTTATGCCATCTCTTCTTAATTAGAAAAAGTCTAATGGCTTAAAAATGATGGATATTTAAACCACCAGTGTTTCCTTTAATACTATAAATACCCATTCTTGAACAAATATACATACAAATCCAGATGAACCTTTTCAGTACAGTACAGTTCACATATATATCCTATGAATAAAACCTTCCCACTGAAGTAACTGGTTGACAAAATACTAGCAGCAAAAGTTTTACAAGAAAAAGTTACATTAAACATTTAATTTCTGATGCTGAAATGCTGACAGTTCAAAGGTTTTGAGGCAAACTAGTGATAATCTTTTTTGCCCCAAAAAGCAGTGTGGTGGAACACATTGTATACTTCCTTTTAAAGTGTAGCAGGTTTCAAGGACTACTTTCCATTCATTCCTGAGTTCAGGGAAAGGAAGATATTTATTTATTCATTCATTCATTCTAATTGTAAGCCACCCCTAATTGTAAGCCATTCTAATTGCTGGGAACAGGTTAACCCATTATA
The DNA here is from genome assembly GCF_004798865.1 of Varanus komodoensis. NCBI lineage: Eukaryota > Metazoa > Chordata > Lepidosauria > Squamata > Varanidae > Varanus > Varanus komodoensis. The sequence goes on along the minus strand of NW_025335941.1, from coordinate 9,335,110 downwards.
TTCAAAAGCTGCACAAAGCTGTGGCTATTAGTATAATTTATATTTCAGATCTGTAGTAATTTAAATGCAATTTTGTTATAAAGTAGCTACACATGTAATAATGCCAAGAATGGTGGAAAAAGTAGTAGTCCTATCTATTTTTTTAAAAGTGAAAATTGATATAATGGTAAGAGCAAGAAAATAATCATGATTTGATGCCAATTAATATCTTATCAACTTGGATTGCAAACTTCCAAATGGCTATTGTTTACAATACTTTTACAAACTACAGGATAGAGAGAATACCTGCCCAGTCAAGCTCAACAGAATGGAAATGCAAAATAACCTGCATCTCTTTGCTTCTCCTGATATCAGAGGTATGTGGAAGACAAGGCACCAGCTTTTCTAGCCTCACCTTCATCAAACTGGTACCCCTCCAGATATTTTGTCATGCTGCTCCCAGAATACCTGTTCATTGGCCATGCTGCATGAGGTTGATGGGAAAGGAAGTCCAAAACATTGGGTGGGCACCAGACTGAGAAATGCTTTTCTAGCTTGTTATATAGCTAGCCATGATGTGCAGCCCACCTGCACCATTCCATGAGTGAACTGCTTTGAGAGTACAAACCCTGGTGCACTGCTATTGCTAGCAATTAGCAGCACATAGGACAACCTTGCAGAAAGGAGATAAGGATGAAAAGGGTAGATATAGAAGGACAAACAGACTGAAGGAATAAAAAGAGAGAACTGAGGAGTGGGTAATAAAGGATAAGGAGTTTGAGTGCAGTGTGGGGTGAAGTAAGAGAGGGAATGGTACTAGGAATGGGGGGGAAGGGAAGGGAAAAGTGATGAAAAAAGGTAACATGCAGCAGCTGAATGATTGTGTGCTCAGAGATTTGTAGCTTCAGGGGAAAGAAAGACTTCTGCACACAGAACAACAACAACAACAGGGCTACATAAATTCTGGGTGGGGAAACTTAAACAGAAGGTAACAGAGCTGGTTTTGTCAGCAATGGCAAAAAGGAGCAGAACATGTGACATGACATATAGAGGAAAGGGAAGGAAAAGTTGAGAGGAAAATGGAGAGAGGTATGAAAAGAGTTGTTTCACAGACCTGACATGGTGCAGGAAGTTGCAGAGACAAAGAGAGGGTTAACAAATGATTTTTAACATGTTGGAAAGAGCAGTAGTAACAACTAAAAGACCAAAATGATTGTTAAATCAGTATCAAACATAACAGAGGGGTTATAGATTGGAAACCATTTAAAAACACAATGGGAACATAACTTTTTCAGGTACAGCAGGAAAGTTCATTTACATAAATTTAAAAGTTAGTATATCTTATACTCTAAAATACTATATTATACTACTAGCACCTGAATAAGATAAGATCTACAGAAATAATAAATATGCTTGCTGAGATGTAATTAGCATATAGCAAAGACATTTTCATTAAGATTCAGATGGATATTAGTAGAATGACTAACAATTTACCATCAGACCCTCAAAGTACATTTACTTGAAATGTGCAATTCAAATTTATATACTAAAAATATTCTTCTCATATATTTTAATTTTTGCAAAATCTATAATAAGAAAAAAGGAAGAAATTCACAAATAAACCCCTAAATGTAAAAAGATGGGTTGAACAAGTCTGGCAATAGTGCAATTGTTATGTGAAATTGTAAAGTTAAAGGTTGGAAAAAAGTGCGAGCAAACATAATCATAGAGTGACATAATCTGAATATACTGGAGGTAAAGGTGCAACGCATACAGATGTTGTACAGTAATGCTACTTTCATATACAACTCTTGAAATGTTACTAACTTTACCATGTTGGAAAAGAAACACTCACCCTAGTATTGTCCAAACTAGCTAACAACTGAAGTTTTAAGAAGCTGTTTGCTGTTAGTGCATTCATCATTTCAGGTAACTTCCCTGAAGTTCTCTGAATAATCAATAAATGGATGCTTGATAATGTTATCAAAAAGGAATCTGAAGATAAGGTGATTCAAGATTTTCATGAATCAGGGTTATCCATGGGCTTTGGGGGCCTTTGATATGGCATCAGAACCCACAAGTGAGTTCTGCAACTACAAACACTACTCTGCCATGGACTTAAAAGTCCATAGGACTTAAGTCTATAGGGCTTAAAAGTCAATTTCACAGAAATCTACACAGGAGTTTCTGGACAAACCCACAATGCATGTATCTTCTGGAATTAGCTTAGACATTTCAGGAAGTCAACTTCTCCTCTGACAGGTAGGAACATATCAAAAGTGTAACCTGTGGCACTGTTGATCACTGCCCATCAGATACCTGCCATCAATTCTTGTCTACCTACAAGGCTTCTTGAATATCCATGGAAAAGAGTCACAATCTGAGCTGTTGCACTAAGCCAGCAGAAAATAATTTCTGAACAAAGGCCACTGTGTACTGTTGTAGATTGGGATTTTAATGTCTATAAGCCACCTAAAGAGCCCTCTAGGCTATTGAGGCAATATATAAATGCAACAAATAAATAATATAATGAAGTTACCAAATAAATAATCATGAAATCTTCTAAGTTTGAATCAATTCAGCAACACTCACTACAAATAAATAGCTCAACAGTGCTGAATGCTGAAACAGTTAAGTCAAATTTGACTTCCAAAGCTTTTCAGTCTAGGACTCCCTATTTAAGTTTTTCATACAGCTTCAAATTCTGCTACTTTGCTGGTAACTAGGAAAACTGACAAAGCAAATAACTGACCTCTGTGACTACATCATTTTCTAGTGGTGAGAATGCCATACTACATTAGAGTTAAACAGGCAAAACCAAAACAATAGCAGCAAGCTTTGTTTCAAAAAAGTAACAGCAATGGTGACTAACAATTAACTAGATACTTAAGCAACTGCACTTATGAGTTGCCAAATTAACTTAACAGGTATTCTATAGGATTGTCCTGGAAAAAAATATTCAGAGTTCCTTATTGTCTTAGAAAAGCAACTCAAGATTAGGACAGATCAGTTTTACTAAATTAGCCATATATTATTAAATTCTGTTATAGACCAAATGTCTGTATAAAAATATAACAAACATTTATATTAATTTCAATTTCATTTCCTTACAGCACAGCTTCAAATGATCTTTATGATCTTTCTACTTGAAGAATGTGACAAATACTATGCCAAAAAGTTACATTCTTGCATCAGTATTTTGCTTTGCTACAGCAGAAAGATATATTGCATACCTGAGTGGAGTTAGATAGTTGTTTTTTCCACGGCTCCTCTGCGCTGCTGGTCAGGTTTGTGCGGTTATGAGGTAGAGAGAGTGCGTTTCGCTGCAGGTAAGGCACATTTCCATTACTTCCACTTCCTGTTATGTGATTATTGCCTATCAAAATAGTGTCTGTACTACCCAGCGTTCTTGCTGTGCTGCAGGGAACTGAGCCTGCTGGAAAGGGTCCATTTGCCATAGGCTGCCCAGGGCAGGTTGGACGGATTCCATGCTGTGTGATGTTAGGCACTCTGGTTAGAGCAACCTGAGGCTGCTGACCAGAGACAGAGTTTGTAGGCAGTGATGAGTCAGCTGTTGGCCCATTAGCAATTCCAGTAGATCGTACCTGTGCAACTCCCGTCTGCCTCATCTTTTTAAAAAAAGAAATAAAATATAAAGGTTAGCCACGTAATTTACAGAATTGTGGTTTCCTCAAGCTGCTTTTATTCAAAACATATATGAATTAAACTAGAGAAATATTATACAGACACATATTTTGAGACTTTATACTCTCTCTCAATGGTGCTAGGCTCTGCACCCCCACCCCAAATCCAATACACAAAAAGCAGTTTCACATATTATACTCACACATAATGCTAACCCATGGTTTGCTGCCCTCACCAGGGTTTGTTTTTTCAATCCTTGCATTTCTTGCTTTCCTCCTTCTTCATGCTCCTATATCCCAAATGACTTCATGATGCTAGATCAGCTGTTTTTTTGTTTTTTGCACAATTCTTGCCCATTGCCTCTGGGCCAGCTCTTTTAGCACAACATTCCCCCATGAGCTATTTAACTAATGCTGAAGCAGCCATGCATGTGGCTGCCATTTTGAATCTTATGTAAATCTAGTAACAATAGGATATTTTAGAGTTAAATAATCTTCACATAACTCTAAAACAGACCGCTGTTTAACCCTTATAGAATGCACAGCTACCATATTCGCAAAATATTATACTCATGGATTTTGTACTCAGATACAAAATAGTTTTGCATTCATAAATATTTGTATACCTAACCATTAGGAGAATATATAATGTTTCTTCTATGAAGCACTGGAAAAAAGAAACCATCTTTCTTTTCCTCTCCCAAGAAGCCTAGAAGATTAATTATTATGGCAACAAAATTTGGCAACAAAACTGCATGAAGACTCAGAAGTGCCAAATGCAGCTTGTTTTCAGTGGCAAATCACTCTTTTTTTGGCAGCAGCACAATGGTAACAGCAAGATAAGGTGCACACGTGTGTGTGCAAATTGTCCTTTGGCCTCAAAAGTACCCAATGTTGCTGACTACCTAGAGTACAATGTTGGAGTCAGGAAGGTCTATAGAGGTCTATAAAGCTGGCACATTTGAGAAGGTTCTGGACCTAGAGCAAGGCCTCTAATGCTACATAGACACGCCCGTGCAAGAATATGGTTCTTAAATATAGAAGGTCCCAAACCAGTCAGGTCTCTAAAGGTCAAGCCCAATACCTTAAATTCACCTCAAAAACATACAGGCAGCAGATCAAACAAAACCAGGGTAAAATGCTCTAACTGGCCAATTCCAGCCATCAGTCTGAAGGCAGGATTTTGCATCTACTGAAATTTTTGGACTTGTTTTACAGGCAGTTCCATACACAGTGCTTTATTGCAGTCCTAGAACTAGGAGTCTGATAGTTTCATCTGCTGCTCCAGTGTCTCTGGAGAAAGGGTGAAAATAGATGTGGCATGTAATCAAGAAGCAAATTAATGTATGCTAACTTATCGGTCCAGTTTTTGTCTTTCTTACACAAAATCAGGGTAAGTTATTCTGGAAATGCAATATACATGGCTCCTGAGAATCTAAGCTCTCTAAAAGGAATCCTCAAGATAGTGAAAGTGGGAACTGCAAAGAAGATGGTTCATCCATCTGTGCTTTTATAATTTTCCAGATCGCCTTGTGAATTCTTGAGAAATTTTCACTGGTTACAAGTGGTCTAATGTCCAAATTCATGTAAATATCAGGGTTCAATTTAAATTAGTAAACAGCTTTCTCTAGTATATCTTTGGCTGAGTTCACACACTGCACTCATCTCAGGAAGAAACATACCATACTGACATACTACACAGGTATACTACTTATCTATCAATCATCTTGCAACAAGACCTTGCAGAATATTACCTCATTCCCCATCTGCCTTATCTGGGAAAGAATATGCCTAATGCTAGTGAGTGATCAATTACATAGCCGCTATCTCTTCTTCAATGTATACACTCTATACGGGTTTATCCTGTGGCTATTTACTAAGTATGCTACCTAAAAAACCCTCTTCATGCTGGCTTATCATTGACCGAGAAGCTTCTTAAAACAGTTTATGTATTCATTAGCATTAATGTTCTGCATTTATAATTTAGAACTCCAAAATTCAAATTTAAAATAAAGCTTAACATTGCATGAAAATATGATATTAGCAAAATGAGTGTCAATAACTCTCATGTGAACATGCAAAGAAGAGTTCTTTGCTATATTGGGCATTGTTTGGAAAAGAAACAGACTAATTAAATAGGACATAGACAGAACAGAAATAAATGTGTTTGCTGGCACCTGCTGGTGTTGCTGCATCAAGACAAACTGACTCTCCAGCTGTTCCAGCATAAGTTTCTGTGCTGGATTTAAATTATTTCTATTTGCACGCAGCTGTTCCAAGTGCTGGGGGAAAAACAAAACATGGTCCTTAGACTTCTAGCATAAGTTTATATTTGTTTATAAGTATGCATATGACCAAATATATGTTCTGAAAACATTTATTCATGAAGATATGCACACACTTAAGACCACAGACTCCCTTCCTTCAAACAGGTCATGCTAACTACTGACAATTCCATTTTATCTGCTCAAGACTTAATCTTCCAGCTAGAGGACATAAGACAAATATAGCTAACATTGATGATAAAGTTTCCCTTCAAAGCTCATGCTATTTTGCAAGGAATGGCACATAAGTACTTTGAGCAAACTGAGTTGATGGCTGTTATATATTCCCCATGAAGTTCCACAAAGGGTATTGCCCTTTGTCATTTCCCTTCCTAACTCTAACCCTTATTCAAAATAAGCAAGAACAGGCTTTTATTATACTCAGCAGCTCTATGATATTTTTAAAGACAAAACATAGTATGTAATGGCTGCTGTTTTGGCAAATGTTAACTGTATTTTAACATGGGAAAAGTGCAATTATTCAAATAAAAGATTTTTAAAATAATAATATTGTGTTTATATACTGCTTTAAATTAGTCAAAGTGCAAATTTAATGGCAGAAGGATATATTTTAACTGCAGCAAAAGCTTTATTCACATATCTCAAAAATATGAAAATCATTCATATAAAACTGCAAAAGCTTTTAATAAAGATTATATGTTAAAATGAAAATACACCCAAAGGAAAACTTGGAAATAGGACAGAAAATGAGATAGATATGATCATTGTGTGTGACCCTATGAACTTTATGAAAAGTTTACAAAAGGCTTTTTATAGATTTACCTGTAATTTCTGAGGTGTCAAGCACCAAGAATGTACTTGTTGCTGTACTGGAGGATGTGACACTGTGTGGCCACTGCTCCAAGCATCTAAAGTGTTCTAAGGAAAACATTAAAATTAAAAAATGAAGATGAAAGGATTTATTAAAGCTGACCACTGCTTGTCAAGAATATTTCCTTTAAAACAAGAAAGAGACACTACTAGATAAAATTCAACCTCAGTTAATATAATAACCATGGGAGAAAAGTAAAAGATAATCAACTGTGATGAAGAATTAAATAAAACCAAATGGTGGACTTTGAGGTTCATCAAAATTGCTTTTAGTTCTTGAAATACTGTTAATGTAGATGATTAAGCATTTAAATATACACAAAGGTGATAGACAAAATGGCATGATTCTTTTCCTAACCTGTGGTATACTGCTCTTACAGCTACTACAATTTTCAACTATTCCTAACCCAGTGTCACCACTGTGGACATGGCAACTCTATTTGTCAATTTAAAGAATTATCTGAATAATGAAGTGATGCTCTGGGATGTCAGATTCTTATAACTAACTTGGGCCTTTATATGAGGATATATACCTTTGTTGGACTAGATGGTCTTTTCCTCTTGACTGGACTGGACAGGTCATCTACATGGCTAGAAGGTATCATGTGTAGTGGCAACTGCTGTGAAATAGGTGTTTGACTGAGGCCTAGTACAGGTTCAGTATTTTGATGAGGTTTACAAGCCTAGGATTCAAAGGAGGAAGAAAAAATATGGTTCTGTACATTTAGAAATGCTCCTTAACCCATATGTTTTTTTTACCAGCTGCACATTTTAAAAAGGACTGTGTGGCTATTCTGATCTCATTTATTGAAAACCAGTCTCCATTGCATCAAAGGAGCAGTGTGTACCTTTCATGGGCTTGGTTTTAAAACAAACAAACAAACAAACAAAAAGCCTGCTGCATTTTCTATGTGGAATGAAATCTTTCTGATAATTATGAAAATCCACAAAGGTTCTAAATTGGTACCCCCATATTTCCTCCAAATCACAGGGAACCTATTCTTAATCTCCCTTTGCTAATTAGTCTTGTTACCAGTACAGCAAAATACGCTTGACTACTACAGATTGATCGAAAAGAACGCTTAAAAAGCTGGGCACCTGCAGAATATAACCCAACTTCTCACCTGCTGTGCTGTGTTCATGGCACCCTGCCTGGAGGTAAGCTCTGCGGGGATTGGTAGGCTCCATGCCTCCTCAATACTAGGAAGTAATTTAGTTTTATTCTGTAGACTACCTTGTGGTAGGTTACACAACTGAGCCTAGGAAAAATTATGTAAAAGGTAAATTTAACACAAGCCTAATTTAGTAAGATCAAGTCCATGAAGTCTTCCTAAATTCTGTACTCTATTGTGTCTTAGAAAGAATAAATTTCAAATCTGGGGTTTCAGAAAGTGCTAGGGATAAAGAGGGTAACCAGGATATAAACCTTTGTGAGAATCAGAACAGAGTTGAGCTCCAATTTCAGAGATCTCATTAATACTTTGGTTCTGAAATTGCAAACAAGAGCAAAAGATAGTGTGTGTATCCTCTCACTAAATGCTATGATAAGTTAAAATGTAGACAACACAAAATATGCATAAATTATATTAAGATATAAAAAAACTAAATTACTTAAGAAATACCCACTTAAAATGAAAAAGAAAATGAAACTGCAAGCTATGTTATGTTTAGAATGTATATGGAAACAGATTGCAAACAAATTAATGAAACAATCACATATTACAACATCTATGTCCTTATCTTCCTCCTTCTCCCTACTTTAAGTCACTGTTAAACAGTGTCCTACGCCCAGAGGCAAGTTTTTTACCTGTAAATACTTTATCCGTGCTGCAAGTGCAGAGGTATTACTACAATTTTTGCTTCTGGTTGCATTTAAGTAGCATTTAATGGCATCCTGAGACTGATTGCAGGACTCATAGAGGGTGCCAAGATCCATCCAGGCTGCAGCATGGCCATGGTCCAATTGTACAGCACAGATATAGGCCTGTAATGCATCCATAGGTTGATTCTGCTGCTGATACAGCACACTGAAGAGAAAGATTGATACAAATACTGTTAATGGATGAAAAAATCTCATTCAGCTCCATGTGCCTCTAGAGCACCATAGGTTTAAAATGTCAATTTGCTATAATGAAGCACATGGAAGATCCTCAAACAGCGATTTAAACAGGAATTTGTACAACAGCAATGCTTAGTTACTTAGGTCTATGAGCCAGCGATAAAAATTATTACAAATGTTTAAATGCACAACATTTTAGACCTGAAAGCATATGTAGCAACCATGAAATACTCTTAAAAGAGTTCTTACTTGTATGTTTATATTATAAAATACCACAAATGTAATAAGCCATCTTCTTCAAATATAATGCATGTTGTTACATTGTTTCTCATTTAATTTCTTACCCTATAGAACACCATGTGTCTGCACTTGCTTCTGATTTATCAATAGACTGCCTATAAGATATAAAGGCATCCTGAACTTTGCCAATACTTGAAAAACACCTGAGGGAAAAGAAGATTGAGAGAAGTCTGTCTTTAGTCTCAGAAGATTAACAAACATATTGCAAAAAATCTACTGGATGGAATTTCATATACCCTGTTTATATTAAAACTTCAGGAGAAAAACTTCAAGATAAAATAGCTTTAAAAATGGTAAAAAATGCAACCTGTAACCACTTGTAGCATTTATTCAGCTGTTTACATAGTTGTCACTGTTAAGCAAAACATGAAAAGCCAGGATAAACTGCTGCAACAAAAACAAACCCTAAAACAACCAAAAATGGATCACTTCATTCAATCTTTTTATGTTTATTTTCCCCTTGGCTAAATGGAAAGAATCTGCTTTCCATCTCCATAACTGAGATCTAATGTAGATGGCAAACATGGACTTGGGTTCACGAGTTCCTTCAAACAAAAAGCATTCTGGATAAGAGTAATCTTTAACATTGAATAAAAAGAATTGTCTGAGTAGTTACTCCAAAAAGTTCTAGAATATTTTTGCTAAGCTAGAAGGATAAACTATTTCTGCAAACAGTATACTTTTCCAGTATAACCGCAAGCTTCTCAGATTTTTAAAACAGTACCTATACCTGTCTAGTTACTCCATTTTTTGAAGAACTGCTGAAAGAGATAGTATTTTTGGACTATTTATCAACTTCACATATTATTTTGGGAGATTTTATAAGACACAGGAAGAAGTAAAAAGTCTAGAAGAGGGTGGCATAATTTGTAAACTATATCAAGCAAAGAACACGGCTCAAGAACCACATACTGCAGTCTTCCAGGTGCATGATATTCCTTTTGCTTTCTGCAGCCCAAACAGGGAGGAAACAAAAGAGGATTATCAAGCCTGGATGTGCCAACAGAAATGAATGTTGGGCTTTGTTTGGCTTGGTAGATTCACAAATAACTAGACTTAGGCTAGAATGAAAGGAACATAATAGCAACAAGGAACTTAAGACTAGATTTTTAAAAATCCTAACCCTTTCTCTAAAAGCCCACATGTATACATTGTTAATGGTTTTACCAAAGTTATCTACTACAATTGTTATGGATAATCCTATATAGGCTACAAATTCAAAAGCCTTTTAGCAATGCAACACTTTTTCTTACAAACTTATTACCCTCAGATCAAAAACTGACGCTATGGCTTTCATGTTAAGAGTAAGTATTTGTTAAAGTATGCTTTTTCAAAGTATGCTTTTGCTGAACCGAAGTCTTTCAAAAAGCACTTTACTGCTTAAATATACTATTGATTTTACCTTCCAAGGAAATACCAAGACTGGCCAGAGTTGGGATCTGCCTCTAGAGACTTCTGGAGACACTGAATAGCATAGTTTTCCTTGGTGGCTTTATCTCCTAACTGATCCACTGTGTGATGCATCCAGCCTAAAAGGAGAGGGGAGGAAGTAAATATATGCATATGCACAGTGTGTGTGTGTGTGTGTGTGTGAGAGAGAGAGAGCGAGAGCGAGAGCGAGAGCGAGAGAGAGAGAGAATTTTAGTGAAAGATTGTTGCATTATTTTTAGAATGTATACTTCACACAAAATATATTCTAAAAATAATGCAATAAACATGTTTCATAAAACAAAATACAACCAATTTATAAAGTGAAGTCACTATGAAAGAACATAGCACACAGATATACTTTTCTCATACAGCTCAAAATTCAACACACAATAATGCTGCAGAATATCCTTGGAAGGATCTAATTGAATCAGTTGGACCAGTAATCCTGAATGTCCACTGTTTCCCACCTTAGCCACAGCCAGGAACTTAAAATCAGAATGTTGAGAACACTGTGACCCAGTTCACACACAGCAGTGGCAACATCATACATTAATTAATCATGAATTATTGTGGCATGTTTCATGACTTTTGAAAAATATTTAACCTCCAATTGGGCTGAACATGAACTGCAACCCATATACTGCCTTGCTTTGTTCAACATGACAGCTCATCATGGGTAATTATTTATATCCAACCTTTTTTCCTTTAAGGAATTCAAGGCGGCTTACATAATCAATAACTCTTTGAGGTAGATTAGGCTGAAAGCCAGTGACTGGCCAGCCTGAAGTTGCCTGGTGAGCTCTGTGGCCAAGAAAAGACTGGAATCTCTATTGCCTGGATTCCAGTCTAAGATTCTAATCAGTGAATTGCTGTGTCAGCTGAATCTAGACCATTTTCAGTCAGCCACCCCAAACAGTTATTTGTTATATTTATATCTTCCTTTTTACTTACAACAAACTCAAAGCAGCTTACATCATTCTCTTCCTCCTGCTTTCCATCTTATCCCCACAAGAACAACCTTGTGAAGTAGGTTGGGCTGAGAGTCTGACTGGCTCAGAGCCACCCAGTGGACTCTATGGCTGAGTGGGGACTAGAATGTAGATTACCTACGTCCCAGTCCCACACTCTTAACCAGGGGTCCTCTAACTTTTTCTAAAGGGGGTTAGTTGACAGGTGCCAGCAGTGGGCGCAGGCCACCAAGACGGTGCTGGCGGGGGCGCGAGCCGGTGAGGGGGCAGGGCGCAAGCACATGCATGTGAGGCGGGGATGGGGTGTGTGTGCAGGGCAAGGTGCCAGCTTGCTTGTGAGGAGATCGAGTCCAAAATAATCTCCTTGCGAGCCCACACGCATGGTGAGGTGCCGGCTTACTTGCAGGATCATTTTCTCTGAGCTCGTTCAAAATGACCTCCTTGCAAGCAAACCAGGCATCCGCACACACCCAGCGAGTGCAAAACCTGTGGAGCAGGCAGGTTAAATAGGCATGGCAGGCCTTAGATTGAGGACCCATGCTCTTAACTATACACCACACAGGCTCTCAATTTATGGCTTGTTCTAGGAGTTCATCCATAATGCTTGTTGGGTCATCTGAACCAAGGACAGCAATTTCATTCTGGCTTGCAGGTTACTGGCTAGGGAACCCCTTGTCAAATACAACACACCCACCCACCACTACTTGCAATCTTGCCCTTTCAATTGTCAGTAACAACCCCTTACTGATGTACAAGAGTTATTTTGCAATCGTTGTCAATACCTTGCTCCCATTTTTAAAAACTGACCTAAAATAGCACATTTGTGTTCATATTATTATTACTCATAATAATAGTTTGACTTTCCTTGTCCATTTCAGCTGTCAAAGGAAGCAAGAAGTGGAGTAGGTAACATACATGGAAAGTGACAAGGTAAGAATGCATAGTGTAATTAGCATACACTTGCCAGAGACCAATTGCCAAGTTGTCAATTGAAAAGCACCAGTAAAGTAGAGAAAATGGCAGCAATGGTTGTAAACTGCCCAGACAGCTTCAGCAATGGGGTGGTAGAGAAATGAAAGTAGTAATAATGCTAATCATGATGATGATGATGGGAGAACAACAGCTCCTATTTCTGCAATAGCTAGAGACTTGGGGAGTATTGATAGGTAAAAGGTACTGAGAACTGTCAGTTCAACACTTAAAATCAAAAGGATTACATTATTGGGTGATATTCTCTTCCACCACCACACGTATTTTTGGTGCACCTACATTCATCACTTCCCCCCCTCCTAGTGCTTTTCAATTTGACATCTAGATAACTGACCTGTAGCACCTGTTCATAAATTAACATATATGCAGCCTTGTCTTGTCGATCTGTTGTTACCTATTCCACTTCCTTGCACCCTGAGACAGCTGACACTGATCAAGGAAAGGAACAAGGCAAGACAACACACATCAGACAGCCTCAAGAGTACATATGTAAAATAATGACAAAAATAGCCAACAACATTAATTATTGATAATAATGCAATTCTCAGGAATGGAAAAAGATACTGAAATAATTAACTGAAATTCAACTTTTTTGAGTTCTCATGGTCACTGGAAGAAAGTAGCAATTGGAACAGGAGAATGGAGGCAACATAGGTTCTGATGTGAAGAACATTGGATTGTTGGCTGGAGAACCAATGAAGGTGATAAGGAGAGAAAGAACAAGCCACAGTGAGCTCAATCATTTGTTCAGCTCATAGTGACTAAGTTCACATGCCATGCTAAGCTGCTATGTGTACAAAGCCACAGAAGCTTATTGTGTTGTTTGAAACTTGGTAACCTATAAGCCATGATTTATAAACCATTACAACAAGCCATGGTTTACTGTAGGGTTTGCTTGACTCTCCATGATTTTGCATGTTGTCCAAACCTGACTGTCTCAACAAGTCATTGTCAAAGCCTGTAAAGTTGCTTGGCAAGAGTGGCAAAAAGGCTTGTCACTCTGGCCAAGGGATAGTGGGTGACTGCCATTGCCTGCTACCTCGGAGGTATCATAGCGGCACATGGAAGTAGCTAGCAATAGTTCCTTCTTCTTGATGTGATCGCAAGCACTTGCTGCAGCTTGACTTTTAAAAAAATGCTTTTTTAATATCATGACAACTTATGCTGTATGAATACACTAATTATAGATTTACCTACAAATATACATTAACTGGTTTACACATCACAGTAAGTTATGACATACTGTAGGGTGATGTAGCATGGCATTTGAACCTTCTGGAGATTCTGTTATGGGCTGTTTTTCATAAATGAGCAACCCTGAAAACTCAAGGCTTGCAGTATTGCTGTTTAGGGTGGCTTGTTCTCAGGATGGTTGTCATAACATCTGACAAAATGTTATGCGAAGGGAATTTGACAGTGGCATTTCTAGATATGCAAAGGGCATACTGATGTACTTACTTGTAGCTTCTTTACTAGCAGCTGTCTTGCTGATACAACATAAGACTGTCCTATGAATTTTCATAAAGGACAGATGTTTACAAATCTAATTTACATATATTTTAAGGACTGATCCCCCTCCCCAGGGAAATTACCAATCCCATTTGCACAAGTTTGAAGAAATCCCAAGGGGAAAAAATTGCCAAAGTTAAAATTGTTCAGAAAAAGGTTGGCAATTAAAGTACACAGGACGCTTCCCTCCGTTGGAAATACAAAGTTTTAAGATTTTTGCTTTGCATATCGTTGATTTGCCAGCTATCTAGTGACTGGATGGATGAGGGAGCACTTGGCCATGAGGGTTTGTGCCACCAAACTAAAACATAACCATACCTGTTGGGAGTAATGTGGTTTGCTCAATGAACAACTAACTCACAATGATTTATTCTCAGGGTGGTTTAGCATGGCATGTGAACTCACCTAATTAATAGTTAAGTGTTGGCTGTTTAATTCACGATGTAACTACATGCAATCTTACACTGCCTATCTTTTCCTCTATCTAATAGAATTCCAAGTATTTTGTGCACATATGATTCCTAGATCTCCATCCTGAACAACTGCTAGTTCAAAACCTGTTATAGTTAAACATTCACTTTCTGTGATACTTTCCTTACTGTTAAGAAATTCTTACATCTGGTTTCCTTTGTATATGATGGAGCCAAATTTCTACAACTTACAAAAGTTCAGGTTGTTTATACATAAGATCAACATGACCAAATAAATGTGGTTGGCATTCCAAACCAGTACTGCTACAACTCTCGTGTGATCAATGATATCACAAGCTCAATACGACAACAATATGATGTGGCTGAAAAAAGGGCAAATGCTATTTTAGGCTGCATTAATAGAAGTATCACTTCCAATCACATGACGTACTAGTTCCCCTTTACTCAGCACTGGTTAGGCCTCATCTGGAGTACTGTGTGCACTTCTGGGCACTGGGCTCCCCAGCTTAAGAAAGGTGCAGACAAACTGGAAAGGGTTCAGAGGAGGACAACAAGGATGATCCAGGAAACAAATCCCTATAAGGAGAGATTGAAAGAACTGGGCACATTTAGCCTCCAGAAGAGAAGACCGAGGAGAGAAATGATGGCATTTGAAAGGCTGTCACAAAGAGGAAGGTCAGGATTTCTTCTCAATCAAGTAAAGAGATACTGGAAGAACGGGGAATGTTTAGCTTAGAGAAAACTGAGAGAAGATGCACTCTCACAAGTACTTGAAAAGTTGTCACAAAGAGGAAAGTCAGTTATCCCACAGTGCACAATATGGATTAATGGGCTTAAGTTACAGGAAGCCAGATTCCAGCTGAACATCAGGAAGAACATCCTGACTGTTAGAGCAGGACAACAATGGAACCAATCACCTAGGCAGCTTGTGGGCTCTCCCACACTAGGGGCATTCAAGATGCAACTGGACAGCCATCTGAGTGGGATGGTTTAACCTGGTGTTCTGGACAGAGCAGGGGTTTGGACCTGGTAGTCTTCTGGCCCTTTCCAACTCTACTATTATATGAGTCTACATGCTCTACACAGAATTTGTCACAGCCTAGAAGCTGTGTGTGTTCTTAAATATGATACTCTTTGTGCTGCTGCACTAGCTTACTTCAATAGAGGAAAACCTATGCTGCTTTCAACTAAAATAAAGGTAAACGAAAAGGTTTCCCCTTGACATTAAGTCCAGTCGTGCCTGACTCTAGGGGGTGGTGCTCATCTCCGTTTCCTAGCCGAAGGAGACAGCATTTGTCTGCAGTCATGTGGCAGGCGTGACTAAACACCGAAGTGCACGGAACGCTGTTACCTGCCCACCGAAGTGGTACCTTTTTATCTACTTGCATTTGCATGCTTTAGAACTGCAAGGTTGGCAGGAGCTGGGACAGAGTATGGGAGCTTACCCCGTTGTGCAGATTCTAACAGGTGACGTTTCAATCAACCAGCCCAGCAGCACAGTGGTTTAAACCACTGTGCCACCTGCAGTCCCTCAACTAAAATAGCATGACACGCATTTGTGAAAAGATGTAAAGAAGTGCCTACAGAAGTAGATGTTCCTTAGAAGGAACAGCTTTATCCTATGCTAACTGCTGCAGCTGAAGCTGCATCTGTATGGCAGTTCTGCTCATTAAGGATTTGGCAGTACTGTGGACCAGGTAAAGAAGCTTCATGCCATACTTTAGCTACTGCCAGCCACCAAGCTGTCATAGCTGAAGGCAGCCTCACCCAACCCAAGACTTGGCAGACTTGGAAAACAGATGGAAAAGGCTCAGTTCCACCAGCCAGCCACCAAACTCCTGTTAGCCCTACTCAGCTATGATCTAAAGGCATGGAGGCAAGTAGGAATAGCTACAGTTGCTCTGGACAATGCCTATTTAACTTGGGGTGGGGGAGGATATATTTTAGATACTACTATGCTTTGTAAATTTTTTGCTATATTTTACCTCTGAATTTCTGAATTTTGCCATGCAGATAGCCATGAGGGTTATGCACCTGCTGATATACCAGTCTGAGATCCTGATGGACAGGTTTGTCAGTGAGAGCAACACTGTTTGTAAAGATAGCATACCATACTGGCTAACTAGATGTGCATATGGAAGGTGGTCAGGGCTCCGCAGACATTGTGGTCATTCCAATATGAGGAACATATGGATGAACCACACTTGTAAGGGTCACATTTGGAGTCTTGCGAAGGGAACCAGTGCTGAAGTTGCAGCCATAGGTCTGAGCAGCTTTTGTATTCTTTGGGCTCTAACAGCTGCTCTGGTGCTGAGCCTGGCTGCCATTTCAATCAGCATGGATATAGGGGGCAGCTGAGAACCCAAAGAGGAGTGCAGCGAATTGAAACATGCCATCCCCAATCTGGAAGTGTAGGAAGTATCTATAACTGTGGTCTATGGTAATGTGGAAGTAGGCTTTTTTCAGGTCAATTGTGGCAGTATTCTTCTTGTAGGAGAGGTAGGATGTTATGGAGTGTGACCATCCTGAACTTCCTTCGTGTGATAGATTGATGACTCTGAGGTACAGAATCAGTCTGAGTTCCCTCTCTTGTTTTGGTACCACAATGTAGTGAGAATAGAAGGTTTGGAAAAGGTTGAAATGAAGGACTTTCAGTTTGGTTCCCTTGGCAAGTAGTGAATCGAACTTCATCAGCAGCATTGGATACTTTATGGTACTGAGAGGTGGGAGGGCCTCAAACTTGATCCAGTAGCCTCTCACCACAATGGATAAGACACAGCAGTCAGATGTTACTGCTTCCCATGCAGGAAGGAACAGAGAGAGAGATCTGTTGAAACTGGTGGCAGGGAGGGGCTTGCTGACAAGGGCAGTCAGCAATGGTCTTTGTCCCCCTCTGGGCACATTTGTGCTTGCTTGAAGTGCACTGCAGTGTCCCCAGAGGCTGCCTGGAACCTAGGGGTAAACTTGGCATAGGCGTGGTGCTGACATGGAAGTTGCCCCCCCTCCAACCCCCCCCCCACCTGTGAGGTCTGGTGGATGACTGCTGGAAATCCATCCTATTTGCCATTGTCCTGGCCTTCTACAAAGAGTCAATGTATTGAAAAGACCCTCCTTGTCAAAGGGGAAGTCCTCAATGAGGGAGTGGGTCTTCTGAGGCATAGCCAGGCATGCCTCCTGATTGCCTTAGCATCTATCATTTACCTGGCACCACAGTCAATACAGTGTCTTCCTGCAGTGATCTGCTGATGAGCCAGCTTTGTGGCCTCTGAAAGGAAGGCAGTTCCCTTCAGTTGTCAGGGAGGCAGTTGCACAGAACCCATTCTGTCCCATAGAAACAGTTGGTAGTGGGTCATGCTGGCTTAGTAGTTAAGTAGTTAAGGCAGTTGAAAAGGAACTGAGGGAATGGGTGGGAGGACCAGGAAAGGGAGGGGCTCCTGACTGTAAAATCTTCCCAACAACAGGCTCCATGCAGGTGCAAAGCCCGTACAAATAATGCACAGAGACCATGAAGAAGAACCACTATAAAAATGAAAATAAAAGGATGCAATTCAATTTTAATGTTTACTAGTTTGGGCACTAACTTCATTTTGAAAGTTTCACAGAAAATTGAGGTAATGTAGATGGTAACAAATACAAGCAAAAATTTTATTCTGAAGGCAAGCTTGCACAGTGGAACACTAGGTCTATGGACTACTGAATTACAACTATGACCTATCAATCCAAACGGCAGTAGAAAAGCATGAAAGATAATTCACATTTCCATTTTTCTTCCCCAGTGCTTTCACATACCTAACTGTTGTAATACAGTTGCTTTCACTTGTGCAGGAAGATTTTCAGTCTGCAAAAGTTGTTCATATTCCTTCTTTGCCAGGTGATATTTCCTCTAAAACAGAGCAAGGTTTATAGCTGTTAGAACATTTTACTGAAAACTGGATGCATGTTATGGTTAAGAACAAAACATGAGTGAATGTTGATGACAACCTACACCTGGCAGTAAAAATACTGTTTTCACTGATAAATATAATATATAGCATCAATATAATACTGAGATAAAAGAACAGTCAATGTGGACTTTGCATAATGAATACATACTGTAGTACTGGACTGTCATTTCTCTGTAATTCCGATAAATGTAATACTTTACTGTAAATCTAATGCATTTAATATCCTTTACAGTGCTAGTGAAGGCTGTATCTGTCTAAAAAAGTTAGAATATCCATACACAACTTTAAAATTGAAGGGTTATATTAATATATATTGATAAAGAATTAAAATATATTGAGAAGGGTGTATCAGTGTTGCTCTTTAAAAAAGTTAGCAGAGGTAATGACATTCAGCAGTATTACTTGCCAATTAAGTAACCTTGGAAACATTGTTTCTTTCTGCCTCTCAGAGTCTACACTGTAGAATAAGATTATGTATAGCATGGAGAAACTGATGGAAAAATATGTTTCAACATGGTATGTAAGGATTAAGTCTGCAACAGTGCAGAAATTAGAAAAGACCTTTCAAAGTAAAGACTGAAAGCATCTTCCAATGTCCAAATAGATTTAAATATCTACTGAGATAAAACACACTGGGCTGGATCTAGACCCTATCACAGACACTGTAATCTTATAGAAAGATTCAGCCTAAGATATAGAAGATGCTAATAAGAGACTGGGTGCTGTTCAGGCAGTGCAGTGACAGAACAGTGAGATTCTACCTCTGCCTGGCTTCTTAGTGGGGAACAGGCTGGAGGAGTCTGACATTCTTTACCAGCTGCAAGATTCAACTCTGAGCAATATTCCTACAGCTCAGGAGGCTAGTAGCCATTCTGGGGGAAATAAGCAGGCCAGAGACTAAGCTGAGGAATGGGGGAGGGGGGTTCTAGCTTGTCCCTTTGTGAACTGAGCTGTCTACAGAGAATGGAGGAGAGACGCCCACTTAAGCATGGTTCATAATTACAGACAGTTTGCCTGCAAGGATAGGCGAACTGGCAAAGATGTTTAGACATGACATATGTTTTAGGGCAGCTGCACAGCTCAGGGAGCTTGGTGGATACATCACCTTTGGTACCAGAAAACGCTCTTGCTCCAGCTATACTTGAACCTTGATCTTTTGCCTTGTCTCAATTTCAGTGTTTGTGGAACCTTGTCTTAGAAATTATTCCTGAGCCCAGTAGTCTTGTACATCTAGAAACCACTGCATTTGAAAGTCTGCCTTAAGACTACACTGCTGGTCTTCAAACTCCTGCTTCAAGTTTATCTGGATTGTGTCTTGGAACTTAATTTAGAGTGCTGCCTGTGCTCTTAACTGAATTTCTTTATTTTTATATTCCACCTTTTTTCCTTCCGAGATACTCATCAAGATACTCATACATAATTCTCAGTCCCATGCTTTTAACCACCACGCCACACTGGCTCTCTTATTATATTCATGTTCCACACAACCCTGCACCTTATAAGAAGTCCACAGCAGTTTACATGGCACTTTCTCACATAAGAACCCTGTGAAGTAGGTTAAGCTAAGAGTCCATGTCAACTTCATGGCTGAGTGGGGAATAGAACTGGAATCTCCTGAATCCCAGCTAACGCTCAAATAGCTATGCCACACTGGTATTCTGACATACACTGATTTTGCCCATAATCAGATAGTTTATCAGCTGTTACTATAAAAGTCACTAACAATGCCATTTCACTAATGCAAATTGCATTGCACTAGACTAAGGAACCCCAATATAACATCAGTAACATTACTTTGTGCACTGGATTTTCTGGGGAGTTTTATCGCACATGCTTACAGCATTGGCTCTGTGCTAAAAGTCCTTTATGTTAGTTTATTTATTTCATTTATTTATTTCACTCCATTCTATGCTGCCTCATAACCCGAAGGTTCTCTGGGTGGCTTGCTTAGCACAATTTGTGTTAGTGGAATAACAATACTGGATGCTGACCATCATTGTATGTGCATATAGAAATGAATCCAATCTAGAGTGCTTCTAAGGTGGCATTTTGGAGCAACGATTGGTATATGTAAAACTTGCATTATTATTTCAAATGAAAAATACGCAAAAGCTATATAGGCTTTCTATACAGATTATATACATGTTTAATTGACATTGTAAAGAAATTGTACTTTTCCACCCCCACTGTCTGTACAAAGCCATCCAACAAAGCTTTTCCAGGAAGTCCTATTATGATCTGGTACACAAAAACAAGAGGACCTTTTGACTGGCCATTGTAACCAATTTGTAACACTTCATGGATAAATTTGGTTGTATCCATGCTGACTTCAATACCCTAGCTGATATGGGTCTTGCAGATGTGACAATCCCTGTGTCTAGCTAAAATCAACATTTTTCACTTTGTACAACCAAGGATGGGGTCAGAATCCTTGAAGTTTATAAAACCAGCGGGAGTGTGGTGGGGGGACTGGCCTACTGGATAAGAACATCTCATATGACTTCATCTTTCTTAAAAACAATGGTGGTATGAACTCTGTTTTTAAGAAAGCCTGTATTGGATAATGTCCAGCAGGTCTCCAATATTCGCCCCTTAGGTAAGGTGCTAGGACATGCAGTGGTTTTGGGAACCGGAGGAGAATATCTCTGTTGCTTCTGCTTGAACTTTATGCAGTGTTTGATATGGCATCCCTTGGTGGGGGGATGATGTGCTTGAGAAGGGACTGGGAAGCATTGTAGTCAGTGCTTCTGAGCCTTTTGAAAGGGCAATTTCAGAAGGTGTTGCTGGGAGATTCCGATAGCATGACTGTTCTATTTATCTCCCATGAATACACAAAACTGCTGGGAGAGATTATCTGTGGCTTTGGAGTTCACTGCATCAGTATGCAAATGATACACAACTGTGTCTCCAAACTGCTCAGATACTTTAGCAGGTTAAGAATTTTGCAGCCAGGCTAACAACTGGGGTCAGTTACAGGTGGCAAGTGACTCCCTTGTTACAACAGCTGTACAGGTCCATTTCCATGTACAATACAAGGTCTCTATTAACGATAAAACCCTATTCAGCTTGGGGACCAAGCAAACTGAAAGTCTTGAAAGGCTTTCTCCCATACAAACCTGCCTGGGTTTCAAGATATTTAGGAGAGACCCTTCTTTCAGTACTACCACCTTCAGAGATGTCTTTGGTGGTGACACATGAGGGACAATGTTCTTGGAGGCAGCTCCTAAGCAAGCAGCTCCCTGCAGAGGGAGGCTAGGTGGCTTCCTCTTTATTGCAGGAGGCAAATACATTTTTATTCAAGCACATCTTTGACAACAGAAGTGATTGCTTAGGTAAGGTGCTATTTTAATTCTGTTACTGTTATGTATTTAACCATGCTTTTAATGTATCTGTTTTATTTTTATCAGGTTTTTTATTCATCTATGATTGTAAGCTGTCTTCAGTGCCACTTTCTTGGTAGAAAGGTATGATACGGATCATAGAAACAATAGATCATATGAAACAGAAATTAAGCTAAATAATTTTAATAATTCATCAGACTGGATTTTTGATATCTAGATTTCAGTTGATAATAAGCATCTGTATGAAGCTTTTAAGTACATTCACTATAAAGTAGTTATTCTCAAAGAAGGCACAGCAAGTCAAAAAACCTTCCCAGGTGAAAATCCAAAAGCAAATCATGAGTTCGTAACTCTTGCTCTTGTCTCATATAGATCACAGCAAAAGAAAGGATGCAATACTGTGCCAAATTTTAAAGTCTATATGAGAACAAAGACATAAAAACCTGGCAAGCTGCTTCACTGGACCCCTACCTGTGAGAGAGGTAGACAAAGATGCAATGGGAAATAATGTCCACTTTGTGCATCCTAATTCTATACTTACACCCAGAAATATGAGGGGAAAGAATGAGGAGAAGAGGGCTGTATTTCTTTCAACAATTGTTTTGGCCTCCAAAAGGATACCTACTATAGTTTGTGATTGTGACTTGATTTTCAAGTCAACAGCACTGTTTGGTGATACTGGGTGAGGAGATGAAAGATCCACCCACCCCCTTAACTGAGGGTTATTTTGGTTTGGTCTTATTTTCTGCCATGTTACTATCAGCTACTGGTTTGACACCAATTCCCCATCCCCAGCTTACTTCTCTTTCACAGAAAATTCTCAGCCAACCAGGGCTCATAGTATAAATGGGATGACACAAGACCATACAATGAAACATATTTGACAGTCTGCTGATGTTACTGAGGTCAAGCAAGGGAGTTTCAGGGAGATGTAAATATTCTGGAGTAGCTGAAACCATCCATTCCAATGTAAAAAGTCACTGAACAGGTGCTTTCTTGGTGCTGATGAACGATGAATGTTTGCAAAAAGTATACACACATTTTAATATCAGGCCTCCTTGGTCCACAACATTGTTCTAACTTAACCATACTTAGCAATCAAGAAATATTATATACATACCTGGGTTTCATATAAATGAGCAATGTGAAACCGAACTGTAAAAGCAGAAAAGTGAAGACATTAGGAATAGGAAATTCAAAAGAATTAAGTATTGTGTTTACTTAATTACTTAATTGTGCATATCTATGTGTGAACACTTCTAATCTTGTGCGGCAGAGTGATAAATCAAAGAACAAGAGAGTCTAAACAGATGATAGAAACCTTCCCCTGTTCCTCACAGAAAAAGATATATAATGTAGTTTCAAACTCCAAAGTCAAAGTGCATGCAGCTTTTATGCCACTGGAGAATATTTCTTGCAGATGATAACATGCATGTTTAGGGCCTTTTTGGCTAGGAGAAAACAAGTAATTGCTACCAGCATCACTTCAGGTTAGCATGAGTCCAATAATGAATGATTTTGTTGGATTTCAAAGAAAGTGTTTTTAAAATAATGATAGTATTTTCATCCCATTATTTTTCTTCTTGCAAGGAAACCAAAGAGGCCTCTTCCTCTACATTTTATCCTCACAATAATTCTTGTGAAGTAGGTTAGGCTGAAAGTCAGCAACTGACCCAAAGTCGCCTAGTGAATTTCATGGCTGAGAGAGTATTCAAACACAGATCTCTTCAGTTTCACTCTAACCACTAGAGCAAACTGGTTTCTCTAGAACCCCATCTGTTGCTTGTTGCTAGTTGCGAAGTTGCATCCGACCCATTGCGACCCCATGGACAACACTCCTCCAGGCCTTCCTGTCCTCCACCATCCCCCAGAGTCCACTTAAGCTCATGCTGACTGCTTCAGTGACTCCATCTAGTCACCTCATTCTCTGCCGTTCCCATCTACCCCCACAATAAAACAGGAAAAAGTAGTAAAATTTTTCAATATATTTTGAGTCGCCCCTCTAGTCAATAAGTGCTGAGAAGGTTCATAATAAAATAAATATAAAATACAATAATTTAACCACTCCGTCCCAGGCATCTAAAACAAAGCTGACAAAGCATACACATATAAGACTCTAAGACTTCCAAATATCTCCTTCTAGCATATATACTGAATACACAAGAGATTAAAGGCAATCTGTGTCTTTGGATGCCATCCTCTAATATCACTTCTCACAGTTCTCACCCATCCACATCTCCCAAGTCAATAGGGCCCGCATACTTTTGTGAGGAAGGTTAATGATAATTCAGTTGAGAACTTATCTTAATTTGACCTTCCCTTTAAAGGTTTAAGTAGTCAAATGACCTACAACTGGCTTGCATTTGAATCAGTTAAGTGGTCAGGTAGGTAGAATATGTATCTATGATTTACAGCATACATGGTCAAATATTAAATGAAAATTTAGCATCACCAAGGAAGAGTCAAAATAGACTTGATATCATCCACACCACTGAAAAAAAACAAACAAAAACAAAACAAAAACAAAACAAAATGAAACAAAACAAAAACAGTAACAGCTGTCATGGCACATGGGATGAGAATTTTTAAGCCTTTCATCTTCTTTATCAACTCCTCCCACCCCTATCTGTTCTTATCCTGGAAGGGAAGCTTTCATTAGCATCAACAGAGCCTGGAGGTTAACTGAAGATGCAGGTGGATTTGCACTAGGCCTATGACAAGAGTAAACCCCCTCAACCCCACACATTACAGTCCCAAAAAAAACCCCATCTATGCCTGTTTTTTGATTAACTTGTTTACTGAAGAAGTGTACAAGCAGCACATCTAGTCTGGTCTAAGAAACTTCTAAATGCCATGGTTTAGTCTCTATAACATTACTAACTGAACAATCAGATGAAAAATAATTCCTTAAAATTGATTTGTTTTTGAGTGTGAATAAAAGTATGAAACCATAAATAATTAAGCAAGCAGATCCCTGCACCTGCCATTCTAGCCAATTACAGTCATAAAAGCCCTCTCTCAAAACATCAAGATCTAGAACAAAATCAGAACAACTCTTCAAGTTTTTTCAACAAAAACAACTGAAGGAACAATGGGAACTACTAGCCAAATTATCTGTGCGTGGGGTCCATGTAATGTAACCTGAAACACAAATATACCTGTGCACATTCAAGGTTGCCAGATATCTCAATACTATAAATATTTATAAATTACACTAGCTTGGCTACAATCCCACCCCCACACACACCCCAAATCCACAGATTAAGGATTCACAATCAATAAATGTTAACTTCCCTCCCATTTCTTGAGCATAGTGCGCTTCACTGCTGGCTACACTGAAAGCTTGTAGCCTGAACATGAATCTTAAGGTACTTTAAAAAGTAAACACTGTATGAAAGAGTAGAATAAATAAGAAATACTGGCTACCCTGAGGAGAATGTGATCTAATTTTACAGTATGCACGTGAACAAAGGGAGAGAATGGGATGAAAGAAGAAGACAGGAAAAGAGTGAACATCTTTTAAATAAAGGGAAGGATGGGAACAATAGTATCAAGGAATGGGTGTGAATAAATGCAATTACATGTGCAAGATTAGCATGGGCTAGGTTCAAGGGGAAAGAGGTTAAACTGAAGGCCACACAGAACAAGTGGGTTTTGAGGAGAGGATGCTACTATGAATGAGTTCTGGGAAGTATTTCTGGGTGTAAGGGGCAGTAAGCAAGGATGTGTGGAGTCATTTAAGGAAACAAAACTCAGGAGCAATTGAAGATATGAGAATCATCAGAATAAACAGCAGAGTTTTAACAGGAATAAAGGCTGAATGAGAGAGGAACACTGCAAAGAGAGTAAAAGGCTATGGCAAGAAGCTTGAACAGACTAGAGTAAGTAGATAGGGTAGATAGCCTGTGGTGGAGAGAGTGCTGAACTAGGACTGGTGAGACTTAGGTTCAAATTCCTATTCAACCATGAAGTTTACTGGGTGATCTTGGGCAAATCACTGGTTGCGTTTGCAGAATATAGCAACCCACCCTACAAA
Source organism: Varanus komodoensis (assembly GCF_004798865.1). Taxonomy (NCBI): domain Eukaryota; kingdom Metazoa; phylum Chordata; class Lepidosauria; order Squamata; family Varanidae; genus Varanus; species Varanus komodoensis. The sequence goes on along the minus strand of NW_025335941.1, from coordinate 9,309,323 downwards.
TCGACACAGTGTCAGCTGTTTGTAGAACCACTTAGGGTATATCTCACAGATGATCAGGATCACTGTGCCATGTTCCCCAACTTTCTTTCCTCTTAAGCTGTCCTAAGATTTGCCTCTTGTCTCCTCTCTCTACTCCAATCACAATCCCTTTTACAGTTGCCTCCCTTTTTTCAGAGTGGTTTTTGCAGCTTCTGAAGTGACAATAAATAACCCCTCTGAAGTGCTGTAACACCACATACAACTGTCACTTTTTTTTCTTTTTTGGTACCAGAAATATATGCAAATGTTTTTGGTAACATAAACAATTTTTTGGTCAGTAGTTTAAAATTGTACAAGTGCGTAACTGTATCTACCTGAAATTTGAAGCTTTGCATGGTTAAGGTTCCACTAAGTGTCTGCTGTCAAATCAGCAACATGCAGGGACATGACTAAACCAGGTTCCACACACCTTACTTTGCTTTCACTTGACAGCTACCAAACAGTGAATAGCCAAGTACAAAGCAAAGTTTTGTGGAAGATCTTTGCTTGTGAAAGGGATCATTGACTAGGTGGCACTCTTAGCAGTGAGATCTTTAAGGTTTTAAGGGTGAATATGACAGAAAAACTTGGCAAAGAAAGTCTAATCTGTTTCATTTTGACTCTTTTTCATGCTAAATTAACTTGATGGGGGCATCCTGATTTGAAAACAATGAAACAGCCTTTTATTGTGGAGGAATTGGGTCAACAGTGGAATTTATATTTTATATTAGCTAATCTGATCAGATGACTAATTTTACCATTTTCAGTACTGCAGAGTAGATATCAGCTAGTGCTGAGTGGTAATATATTCAATTACAGCATCTTCTGATGTCCACAAATGAGTCATCCAATAAGTACTTCAGCACCTCCTGTTGGAGGGACTAACTGGCTCTTTACAAAAAGTTAAACCTACAAGAGTTGCTTAAAAATGTCTTTTGTACTATAATCAAGTGGATGTTCAGTATGAGAGAGAGGAAGAGAAATTGAGCATGATGACTGCTGTTTAATCAAAGAAAGTAAAAAATCGATGAGACTTAAAATTGCAACCTAAAAGATTTATAACATTTCCTAAAAGCTGCTTTGAGCGCCATCAGGGAGAGAGAGGAAGGTAAGGGATAGATCCAAAGAGAGTCAATGATGTATAGGGGTTTTCATTTCATTCCATTCATTAATTATTTTAAAAGATATTACTATTATTATTGCTAAGAAAACCCTGAGGCAAAATTGTTTTGAAAGAAAAACATATTAAAATACAAAAAAAGAAAAAGAAAAAAAAGAAAATTAACTTTCCAATGAATACTAAGAATATACTATTGAGTATTTTACCAGAAACTCTCCCAAGAAATATGGAATAATTATTCAAATATATGATAAGAGCGGCCAGAGTTACAACTGCAACAAAATGGAAAACAGAAGGTTGTCCAACCAACAGAGATTGGAAAAACAAGCTAGCTGAATATACAGTGATGACAAATTAACCAACTATGTAAATAAAAGACTGGTCAAAGATTTTAAGGATAAATGGGAAGCTTATTATATATTTTACTTAACAACTGAGATTAAAAATAGAGTTTAAGGATTGTTATGCTGATTTATTTTCTAAGAAGCCATAAAAAGAAATCCAGTTAATTAATTTAGTTAGAAATGGAAAGCCTATCAATTTCTATTTTATTTGTAGTGATTAAATGGAATCTGGACATCATTTAAGAATGAACATTTTCATGTGAAATCAGTTTTGTTTAGCTACTTACAAATATAATCAAGCATTATTTATACCTATGTATTATAATGTAAAATTGTAGTTATAAGCTTAGATGAATAATGACTACTGCTGATTCTTTGTGAAACTTCCTGCACTTGGTTTTATATGCAATTTTTATACAAGGTCACTAGGTAACTTCTTTTTGACGTTCTATGCTTTCCTCTTTGTTCATTATTTCCCAAAATAACAACAAAATCTAAAAAGACAGACAGACAGACCGACCGACCGACCAACTGAAAGATCGAATGACCTGAGGCACCCACAGTGGTGGTTGGAAAAGAACTGAGGAAAATGACAGGAGCTCCTCCTAGATATACCAGGGGAGAGAGGAGAGAGGGGAGGGGTTCCTGCCAGAAAAAAAAATTGCTAGGAAAATCTACCCAACAACTGGCCCCACGCAGACGCAGAGCCCATTATGTGTGATGTGCCGCAACCATGAAGAAAAATGTATGCTTAAAATACTAACAGGCAATTAAAATACTTACTTTCAGCATTGGACAAAGTGCAAGGATTGCAGTCAACCAAAGCTAACTGAAAATGCTGCAAAAGAGAACAGAGAAATTAATGTCTCTTTTACTAAAAGCTAATGCTTTATTTGGCACATAAATTAAAATAATTTTAAGCATATTAACTTTTTGTAGGTTCAACAGAAGAAAATACAGTGATATTGTCTAGCATACAAACTATTAAAAATTTACATGACAGCAATTAAAACTTAACATGGAGAAAGTAACTCTTGAAATTTAAAGGGCTCCTGATAGCAATTATATTTTGTTCTAGTGTTAACTTTATGCAAAATGAATGAAGGCTCATAAAAAGATGCACATGTTACATGGAAAATGTTATATTAGATCCTTATTTTCAGAAATGTATACAATCTATACTTCTAAACTATACCTTACCATCTTTCAGTAACTGAAGACTTTCATTTCTGATGTTTCAGTGATCCTAATTGATATAGTATTTTGAATGAAAGGTGTACCTATTGAAGTTTTCCTATATATTCAGTGACTTAACATGAATAATGAATTTCACACTTTATGTCGATTCTGAGTATACCTTAAGTGTATGAGGTCATTTTGAACATGGATCAAATGAAAAATAGGAATAATTAACTATGCAACCATGTTTCAGGTTAAGTAACAGATACACGCAAACATTATTAGAGTGCCATAAGAGAATGTTACCTCATACTGCCTTCATCTTTACTGTAGTAATAAAGAACTATCACCAGGGTTTTAAACATTCTTTCATTTAAAAAAATAATCAAAATGTTAATTAAATCAAGATAATGATCTAAAAACTAAACTAGGCTCCCCAATAATGTTACAATGTAAAATAAATAAAATACTCTGCAAAAGCAAAATATATCTATTAGACAAAGAACACTATTGTATTTGTTCATGTGCAAACAAGTCATTTCATTGTAATTGTTTTTTCTCTAATAAAGCAAACTGGAATTATTTCTCAGAATATGTATATATGATTATGCAGACTTGGAAAGCATAAAATTAACCCCTTGTGCACTAGCTGTCTTTTTCTTAAGCTTGAAACTATAAAACCTGTGCCATTACTTTAAACCCTGAAATATCCTGATTGCTGTTGATATAGCTATGCATTTTTAAAGCTATACTAAACAGAAAATCTGAAAAACATGCATTTTTTTCATAAAATATATAAGCCTGCATTTAGAGGCCTTTAAAAGGAATATATAGTTCTATAAAATGCAAAGTCACACTGCCAGTTATACCTTGTATAATACAGATAGAAACATAGCAGAAAAAGGACAGTGCAGATCCATCAGTATTGAGTAATACCAGTTAAAAGCATAATAAAAATAAACATTCAGTGTTGAATTAGGTAAGATTCCAATTTGTTTTTGCAATGGATGCTACTCATGAAATGCAAACAAAAACTCCATTTGCAACTTTCTGGTTAAAATATTTTATAGCATTTAGACAGCAGAAATAAAATTATTCAACCTCACCATAGTATTACTTGATCTACAATTTTTTTCAAATTTCAGAATATACAAACTGACAAAATGCAATGTTTTGCCAGTACCATTTAGCGTAGCCTATGATAAGCTATGCTGACAACTCAAACATACAGATAGGTAATCAAAAACAGTACATAGTTTATCATAAAGCTGCATCTGTCTTAAGGATACATTAATTATTAAGGATCACACATGAACAAACCTATTCATCTAGAAAAATCCTGCTTATCTAGCTCCAATTAAACACAGACAATACTCCTGAGGTATTTTATACAAAAAAGCAAAACAAAAGCAAAAAGACAAACTATTGACTCTTTTCAGCACAAGAAACTAGAAAAGCATCACATTAAATATCCAGCTCCAAATCTCTGCAGCACATCGTATCTAGCAAACATCAGCATCTCGTACAAATATTGCAGTACTGAAGCTGGCTGCCGCCGCCGCTGTATGAAATAGTTATTATGCAGGAGAAGCCACTGCAGTTCAGAGACAACATACAATGCCTCAAAAGGCAGACATCTCTGTCTACAGCAATTCAAATAATGAATAAAAATGATTTACCTATAAGAGACCAATCTGAATGTTTAACAGTGATGGCATCTTTCCAAGCACAGAAGTTGAAATCAATGACAAAGTATGATTTGTAAGGAATTAAAACTGCACAATTAATCAGGTGACTTTTCTCCTTCAGAGCCCTTGACTGATGTGATTGCAGCAGAAGTCAAGTCACAGATGTAACCTTTGCAATTAAATTAAAAGTCCAGTTCTTGTGTATCTTACAACATATATAGACAATTTTGCTATAAGCCATAACACATGTTTAACTATCCCTTCAGAACTAGACCTCTTTTTGTCAGTTTCTCTAATACTTTTGCAAATTTATTTGGAAATGCTTTAGAACTGCTAACACAATACGACCTAGTAATAGTAGATTAAAACTTATTTGAAAAGTACTAAAAACATTTTAAGATACACATCAACAATTATGATACCCTGGAATTGGACTGTTATTTTAGTTTGATGCAAGATTTCCTAGCAGATAGTTCCAAAACGTCTATGTAGCAGAAATCAAGGCATCATGAGAAATTTTACAATTCTGACATGAACATACCACAGTGGCAAACCTCATTCTAGCTTACAGCTCTTCGAGATGACATTTCTGTATGACCTAGGTGTGATGCCTGATCCTGAGAGCAGTCTTTTGTTCAGATAACTAGGACACAGAAAGCCTTGCGTAATCAAAGTGCTGGCAAACAGCCAAGGCTCCATCTGACAGGCATACTGAGGGTAAGGGTGGGAGGACATGCAGCACGTGCTGTTAAATCAACTCATTAGTTTTCTCTCTAGAGTCCTTCAAAATCGGAATTAATTCATCTTTTTTTAAAGAAAGAGGCTTGTAAGGCGTAAGCACTCTCTTTCACCCTACACTGCACAATCAAAACACAACAATCGACTACATAAACAGCATAAAGGAAGGTGAACAAAGCACTTTATTTGCATAATATGAATTAAACAGGACTAGTCTAAATGATCACATGGTCAAACCAAAAGTTTCCCTTAGCTATACATACCACTCTGTGATACTGTAATACAATACTTGGATAACAGATTAGTTGATGACAGTTATTAATTGTTCACAAAGATTAGTAAAATAATCTTTTGAAGGACAGCCTTCAAAGTTTCTGGCTCCATGTTCTAGCTCCTAATCTTGTGCCCCATTCCCCCCGCCCCTCTCAATCGCACACAAAATTGGTAGAGCTGCAGTCAGATTTTTAACTATATTAATCAATGTATTATGGACATCTTCCCTTCTTTTGAACACATGGTAAAGGATGTCAAGTCCACTGAAGTCATGGCTTTTTCCTAGAGTGCCACTGTTAACTATACAACATAATTACTACTGTCTTTGTGGGTAAGCTGCCAGCAGACGGAACACTTGGCTCTCTCCCTAACAGGTTGTACACAAATGGCAACTGTCCAGCTGGATAAATGTGACTCCACTCTGAAAGCAGTTCTTAAAATACTGGGTGACTAAAACATGAAATGCATATTCCCTCAACTGCTAATAACTTTATGCGCTTATTTATTTATTCAATTTATATCTGCCTTTTTTCTTTCAAAGAACTGAGTGGCTTACAACATTCTCTCAATCTTATCCCCACAACAAAAACTCTGCAAGGTAGGTTGGGCTGAGAGCCTGTGACTGGTCGAAAGCCACCCATGGATGAGTGGATCTAAGGATGAGTGGGAACTAGAACCCAGATCACCTGAGTCCCAGACCCATGCTCTTAATCACTACACCACACTGGCTCTCAGTTTGAGAAATGCCCTTGAGGAATGCAATGAACTTCTCCAAATCTTACATTGAACCACATGTTCAAGCTAAGAGAGTAATTGTCAAGAAAAAGAAGAAAAAAACTTGTCACAAACACTTCTTCCCCACAGACAGGAGGTGGGGAAGAAGTGAAGAACAGGAGATATTAGTCTTCAAAAAAGCTGCCTTGTGTATGCACAGTTCCCCAAATGAAAGAGGAAAGCACAAAGTAAGATGCCTTTAATCATAATTAATATGTATGTATTTTAATAACTAGGGTTTTTACATGTTTAATACATTATTATTTTAACTTTATTTTATCAATATTCTTATAAGAGAACTGTCATATCTTAGTCATTCTTTTCTACACAATCCATGACAGATAACTTCAAGATAGTCTGCTGGAAAATCAGTCAGTGCTTCCCCAGGTTATCAGAAAATAAGACAAAACAAAAACAAAATGCTACCCTTGAAACACACCTCATGCATTCACATATAAGGTTTTCTTTCTAAGGACGCCCCCTACTTTTCCTACCCATCTCCAGTGAGCAAGCTGCTGCCCCCCCTGTGGTGCCTTGCCACCCGCCACCCACGTGCCACTTCGCCGCCCCCCTACCCACGTGTGCTGCTTTACTGTCTGCGCTCACGCCCCCCTGCCCACCGCCTGTGCTTGCCACCCCCACACGCACACCAGTCTCCCCCCCACAAGCACCCCCCCCGTGTATAAGACACACCTCCATTTTTAAGTAAATGTTTTTAAGAAAAAGTAGCGTCTTATACACAGAAAAATACGGTACTTCAAAATAATGTATTTAGGCATGTTCAGTCATTATTTGGTCCATATGATTCTATTTATGGTGTGATGCAAAGTAGGCCTTGGGCTCTCCCTCTCCCAGTTTCTTCTGCACATGAAGATCTTAAAAGCTGAACTAAATGATCTCACACATTTTAATGCAGGGCTTCCATAAGACTGCACAATATAACCTGCAAGCCCATAATAAGCTCCTGATCTCACCCTGAGATCCTAGGGGCCAAGTAACAACTGAACAATACAATGAAACTGAAGTTACACACTGGTGTAGCACAATGGGAAGGAAGTACCAGCTATAATTTCAAATGTAAAAATGTTTACCTTAAAACTAGACTCAAAATCTGTGTTCACTTTGAACATAAGCCCAAGTCGTAAATGAATTTCCTTGGCGCGGCAAAAGCTGGGATCAACATAAAGCACCTCCCGAAATGCTTTAATTGCCCTGGGAATAAAGAACACACATTGGAATGTTAAAGTTACAATAAGTGGAATGGGTCCCTGTGAAAAACAACACATAACTACTTTTTTTAGAAACTCAGAGTGAGGTACAATATATTCTGACAAGTCACACAGTAACACTCATGTATTCAGTGACAGCTTGTAACTTTATTAGGGATGGCAGAGAAATCTGCAATGAATTCAAATGTTATTTATCTCTATGAATAGGACATGTATTTTGCAGGACAAGCTTTTTCTAACTTGAACAATTTGAAGAAAAAAATCTGTGAGGCAGGTTTGCATAGGTGTGCATTAGTGCTGATGTGCATTTGCAAACAGTAACACAATTCTTGTATGTAAATATGATTCCATTAACAAGTGGATAACAGAACAAAAGATGCCTGACAATCCACTAAATGCAGACAGAACCAATTTAACCAAATCTGTATATACCTATTCCTCATTTCCAAGGGAAGTTATGAAGTAACAGCTGGAATTTTCACCACACAATTAGAAATAGAACATTTAAATTTTAGTGACTCCTTTAATGTAATATGCATATTTCAATTTCAGAACAATGATCAATTAAGTGTATTAGTCAATACAAACACAGATGAACAGTTAAAACTTACTTCAATGTCAGCAAGAAAAAGACATTTCAATCATGTTTCTAATTTTATGTGTCATGCATTTCCTCAACAAATATGCATACTAATATGTTGCTATAGCAATTAAAAATGCTGATTTGCAATTGAATAGAGACTTTCCAACATTAGGAGCATAATTCTTAAACATTGGTCAAGCTGCTTGCATGACTTCCACAGCAACATCTTTTCAAAGAAAGAAAGAAAGATATCTGGGAAATGCAAAGATGTCTGTCTGGTTATCTCTGAATGAATGTAGGGGACTAAACAAGACTGCTTATTTGATGAATCAGTGCTCAAATGCAGAAAGAGAGCTCACAATTATTGGGAATAATGTTTTTCCATATTAAAATTCCATGCTGTCAGAATTATCATTTGAAAACAGAACAAACTGTAGAATGGGGTGGGCACATGTCAGCAGTAGGTAGGGCCAAAGCCAGCACTGTGCAAGGAAAAGTCAAAGGTGAATAGATTTGTCCTTTCTGTCATCTCCTTTTCTCCCTTTACTTCTTCCTTCCTAGCCAGATGCCTTCCAGGGAAGGGCCACCTTACAAATGCCAGAGATCTGACCTGCTCACATGCAGAAATCAGGCTGAAGTATGCTACCCTAGTGCCACTTTCATCCCTGATGATTAGATACTTAAAGGACAAAACCAAAACAAAACAGAGCATGAGTATAAGATTGTACAGAAGATGATTCTGGGAAGAAACAGAATCTTCTGGACCCTAATACTTGTCCCTTACTAATTCATTTATTTAACTATTAAGGTATTTTTATCTAACAGATTTAAAAATATATATTTAAGTGACTCAGTGTATACCCAAGCCTTTCTGCTGGAAAATTGTATTCAAGGTGGTTAACAATAAAAGTCATTATTTAACATAAAGGCTTAATTAAAACAATTGTAAAACAAATACATTCAAAACAATATCAACAGAATAAAAACAGTATGCAGAGCAGCTTACATACCAAAGGTTTGCCTGCACAAAAACTTCTGCTGGTAGAAGGACAACAGAGAGTGGGCTTGCCTGACCACTCTTGGCAGGGAGTTTTAAAGTCTAGGAACTGCCTCTCTTGCCTCCCCACCAAATGTACATCTGAGGATGGCAGCACCATAAGAAGATCCTCCAGCTGAAGAACTTAAAACCTGAGTAGGCTCAAGTAAGAAAATGTAGCATTTCATGCAACCTGGTTCCAAGCTGTATAGGGCATCACAGGTCAAACATCACTTTGAAATGATGCCCAGAAACACTGGAAGCTAGGAAAGCTACAGTAAAGTCCAGTTGCTTAACTGTAACTATCATTCTTCGAGTGGTCATCTGTGTATCACACACAAACAGTTGTTTGGAAGGTTTCCTAGCTAGATTCCAGTTTGGCAGGATCTCCTCCCGTTCCTCCCTCCAATATATCTAGGAGGGGTTCATGTCTACTTCTGCAGTTTCACTGAGACAATTGCTGTGAATGGCTGACCTCAAGCCCAAGTACAATGCAATTTAGTTGCTCAAAGATGCTGGAGATGAATGACACTGATGTGGGGTCACCGTGTGGGTTGTGTGAATGCACAAATGACCATTCCAAGAACAACAGTAACAGGTAAGCAACCTGACTTTCTTCTTTGTGGTCTCTGTACATCACATACATGGGCAACTAGCAAGCTTACCCTGAACTGGTGGTGTGGAGGTGTTGTCAGCAGATAACTGCTGAGAAGACCACTCTAACAAGGGAACAATTTTGTCTAGTGTGGACATTAAACTGATAGTGCTTGACAAATGTCAGTGGTGTGGACCATGTTGCAGCTTGTTGTGAGCTGCATTATCTCCAACAAACACAAGCCTCAAACTGCTTCTTTTGCTCTTGTTGTGTCTACGTACATATCATCCAGCCAAGTCTCTGAGCATGCAGAAAGCAGTCTGTTGAGCCCAAACCTCAGCCTGATTACTACCCAAAGCTCCCCTTATGAATCCATCTGTGTCCCCCTGCAGGAGGCGGCATGCCTTTCTGTGCTGAATTGGGGTACTCTTTGGTAAAGATGGTGAGCAATCAGGTCCACCTGCTCACAAGATGGAGGTTTCTCCTTGGAGGAACTGCCCATGTCAGCATTTCCCTCCTAGGGCTGTGACTGCCCAACATTCCCAGGGTTTAATTGTTTGGTCTTCCTGCTTGCCCTCGAAATAATATCCCCTATCTGATACCTCCTGCTGGGTCTCAAGACCTTGAACAACCCTCTGTTGTTCAATCCCATTAATCAATGGTATTCAGATTCTTCAGATTCTTTGCTGAATCTGAATCAGCAAAACTGGTATGGCTCATGTCCGGTGGGAATGCTTGCCAGAGCCTACCATTACACTTACTCACAAAATCACTTCGCAGAGATCAATTAGGGAAATGCCAGCAGGGAGGGTCGACAAGGTGGCCACTGCCCTTGTAGAGTGTTGCCCTGGGTCTTTCAGGAAGTTGCAGTCTAACGCTGGGAACAATTGACAGCAAAAGAAGGGACGGCAGAGAATGAGGCGGCGGGATGGAGTCACTGAAGCAGTCAGCGTGAGCTTAAGTGGACTCCGGGGGATGGTGGAGGACAGGAAGGCCTGGAGGAATGTTGTCCATGGGGTCGCAATGGATCGGATGCAACTTCGCAACTAACAACTAATAAGATCATTTTGATCACCCAGTGTGCCAGCTTTTGAGATTTATTGGTTCGCCTCTACCTTTCACCATAGAAGACAAAAAGTCTCTGGGTTTGATTAAAGGATTCCATATGGGATCAGCAGAATGCAAGGACCCTGTGTATGTCTAGGCTGTGCAGAGTGGACTCCATCAGTTTGGATGGGTAGTGAAGAAAGCCGGCAAGACTGTGTCCTGATAAAGATGAAATGGTAAGCAACCTTTGGGAGGAAAGAGCAATCCGAACATAAGACTGCTTTGTGAAAGGTGAGGTGTGGCTGAGTGATTCAGAGGGCACACAATTCACTGGAAAGGACCTGCAGGATTTGCAGAGAGGTTCCAGCTCGGAACAAAGGGTCAAATTTGTGGGGCAATGTTCTGCAGCCTTTTCAGGAACTGATGTGACAGTAGATATGAAAAGTCTAAGAAGGCTTGGACAGGAGTGTAGAAAGAGGAATCACTGCCATGTCAACCTTGACAGATGATTGTTTCAGGCCTCAGAGTGGGCAGTCAGTCAGATACCTATTAGACAGAGGCCTGGTGTGGACCAAAGGACTCCTATTCAGCAAAGGTAGAAAATGTTGCTTTTTTTGTCACATATGATCACCTTGTGGATGGTTTTAATGACGTGCCAAGGACTGCGTGGATGACTGGTTGTCAGTGTGTGACCTGTTTTATTAGTGGACGATCTTCCAAACCCATTAGGTACAGGGTGTTGAAGGTGTTGTGCAGGTGCCTGGTGGCATGACTACTGGCCTGATATTCCTGTCAGTTCACAGTAAGATCTCACTTATCCCTGTTCTGATTATGGATAAGGGAAATGACCTTGTATATGTCATCAAAAAGCTTGGTGGCAAGCTGGGTGGGGTTGATTTGGCTCAGCTTTGCTCATTTGGACTTTTGGTGCAGGTTAGGGGGCTGAGATGGGGTTAGTAGTATCCACAAAAATACCATCTGCTTACCAGGGAGTTCTTATGCTAATTAAGGATTTATTCACTTTCTTTTAAAACCCACTGCTGATTAGCCTCAAGTCCTACTGGATGGCACTGAAATTACTCAACTACCAAAATTTCTGCACACCACTATGGTTAGCAAAGAAGGCTTACTTTGCTGCCTCCATCACATCTTCAAGTAGCCATCCAGCACAGCTCATCTAAGTGATTTCAGGATTTCTATCATGGTCCCCAGTAAATCTATATTGGAACTCACAAGGCCTGCTATGATCCTTTTGTGAGGTATTCTGAAGATAAAATAGCTTGATTTCATGCCAACTTGACTGCTACTTTAAGTACGTAACTTGTTGAGGTGTCCAATACACCATCTGGTCCATCTATAGATATCCATCTCATATTTGGTCATCTTGTTCTTCTGCTTTTGACTTTTCCCGATAGAAGCACGATTGTCTTTTCCAGTGAGTCTTGCCTCCTCATAAAGTGTCCATAGCTCTAGTTTTGTAATTTTTGCTTCTAGGGAAAGCTCTGGTTTGACTAGGACCCTTTCTGGAAGCCCAGGGTATTTGCACAGCTCTCCTCCAGCACGTTTTGTACACATCATTTTTCTTCCTGTTACTTTTCACACCTACATTGTAATTGGGAATACAGTAGTTTGGATGATCTTGGCCTTTGTCTTCAGTGAAACATCCTTACATTTGATCATATTTTCTTAATTCTTTCATTGCTGCCTTCCCAAGTCTCAGTCTTCTTTGAATTTCTTGGCTGCAGTTGAGCCAAGGTATGAAAAATCCTTCTTCATTGCTGACAGTAACGTTCTGTAATTCTTTTGTAGGCATGTTTTTTGTTTTTGTTTTATTAAGCTGCAGTCCTGTTTGTGCTTTCATTTTCATTTCAATTCATTTCATTTTTTCTTTCATTTTCATTTCAATTCATTGCTACTTTCTGCCAGTAATAGCTTATCATCTACATATCTTACGTTATTGATGGCTCTTTTGACAATTTTCACTCATTCCTCTGATCCTAATCCAGCTTTCTTTCCAATATGCTCCAGCATAATGATTAAACAGATAGGAAGATAAAATATACCCTTGTCAAACATCTTTGCCTGTAAGAAACCATTCTCTTTCTCCATATTCTGTCCAAGGCACCCAATTCTTTCAGGGACCATCCATAGCTTCCTGTGATCCACACAAAGATACTGCCATGGTCTGTAATGCAACAGACGGCTCCTTTAAAAAATCATTTAGTGCGCTCCAGTAACCAATGTATATTTGCAATATGATCTCAAGTGCCTCTTCCTTGTTGGCATCCAGTTTGAACATCAGGCTTTTCTGGTCCTATATAGACTTTTTTTTCTTGAAACTTCTTGTTCATCACTTTGCTTACATGAAAAATTGCAAACTTTGGTTTGATAAGCCAACTGCAATGTTCCCGAACAGAGGTAGCATGACCACTGTAGTCCATGCATTAAGTACATTTAGATTACTGTAATGTATTTTATGTGGGGCTCCTCTTTTGTTTGACCCAAAAACGGCAACTGATGCAGAATATGACTGCTAAATGGGGCTTCTGTTTGTATGCCAGGGTTAAACACCAATGTTAAATACACTGGCTGCCTATTAGTACCCAACCAAGTTCAAGATCTTGCTGCTGGTATATAATATCTTGAAAAACTTGGAACCTGTTTACCTGATGACTTACCTTCCTAAATACAGACTTTTGTGATTACTAAGATAACTGATCAGCCCTTTTCCCTTGTCTGCTAGAGAAGGAAGAGAGTGGGAGAAAGTCCTGCTCTTGACACCAGTTGTATTCTGAAATTTTGGCTTTCAATGTTTAACCAATGAAAAATTATATAATTAATTTATTTATTTTAAAGTCTGATTGTGTAAACCACTTTGAGGTATTTTAGCTATTTTACATGGTATAAATTAGTTAACTAAATACATTTGCCTCCCAGAAGTGCAAACATTTTAATCAAGACAGCAAAACTGTGCTGATGTTTACATTTATAAGCTCCAAGCTTTTTCCTGAATCTATCTTTCTGTTCAGGTGAAGCTGGGTAATGAGACATAGCTAGGGAGGAAGAGCACAAGCTCTCCGAAGTACCTTTATGTACTTAAAGGGCTATGCATGTGTCCCTAAAGAAAAGAACAAAGTACTTATTTATCAAACACCAATAAGATGTTTATGCTAGTCCATTTAAAATTCAGTAGCCCACAGAAGGATGTTTATTAATTAAATTTCTAGCTCACCACATTCGCCATAAGGCTTCATGTTGACCAGTCATGAAACATCAATAGAAAAGTATTCCCTTGTCTTATAAATGGGAGGCCATAGCTGCTATCAGCTAACACAAGAATTTCAGTCCACCCACACCTTCCAAGAAGTTGAAAGCCAGGTTAAAAGTGGGTTCAGAAAGGTTATTGCTTTCATCCAGAAAATCCTGTAGCTAAGCAATACTCAGTATTTTTTTCTAAGTAGATTAGATCTTCAGTTGACAGGGTCATACTCATCACCAGAGGGCCAAACTATATCTGCTATGAATCAAATATTTAAACAGGTTTGCTTAACCTGTCTGCTTCTATTTTGAAAAAAAGCAGCTCCCCTAATCCTAAAGGTGGTCAGGATCTGGATGACAACAATGTTTAGCTGAATATCATCCTGTACTCCATGTTCATTTGTCACCAACGGTGTTGTTGGCAGTACATTGTACTTTTAGGGGCAAAAAGCAAACAAAAACAAGTAATTTATAGCAGCAAGCTAGTACAGGGCTCTGAATCAGATTGGAAATATGTTTTGGGAACAAGATTCTGAAAATGTACCTTTTCAAAAGAAGAAGTGGTCAGGTTAAATGTGCTCAATGAAACACTAATGTCCTCTGTAGTTTGGCCCCAGTAATTTCTTGAGAAAATGATCAGTAAGATGGTTAGCTTCCCCCTCTGGGCAGCAATATCTTCCAAAGATACATCAAGATCCCCATTCAATGAAAGTTCTAGATTTTTCATTTCAGAGTTTGTACCTATGTTTGTTATCCACTAGTCTGATGTTCTCAGACTTAAGAATCCTGGAAAATGTTCGGAAAAATTCTCAACTACTGTTTCTGGTACTACGGCTGCTTCAAACCACATTTTTTTCTTTTTCATAGTTTCACAGAGGGACAATGCCTTGGATATTAATAGGTTCTGCACTCATGGCTTCTGCAAATGAAGCAATCTCCTTGCTGACAGGAAATTCCCTCCCTCTCAATTCAGTCAGCATATAATTGACTAGCCACAAACAGATCAAGAGGATGGATTAACAATACTCATACTGTTTAAATAATTCTACATTATTTTTGTCCAACAGCAATTAATCTTAATGGCAGATATTTAATTGTCCAGTGATTCAACTCTCTCAATCTGCTGGTTGGCACTCCTTAAATTACCTGCCCAAGTATTTTTGTTTCCTGTCTGTCTTGAAATACATTCACCCCAAGTATTTGTTTTGTTTTTCAGTAAATTTATGCTCCCTGGGCAGCTTACACATTAAAAACAACAAAAACAGATTCACACATAAACTCATGGTGTGGATAAAGCAGAGAAAGAGATATGAAGCTGATTGGTGGGAGGTTTAGGACAAATAAAAAGAAGTACTTCTTCACACAATGTATAGTTACACTATGGAATTTGCTGCCACTGGAAGTGGTGATGGCCACCAATCTGGATGGCTTTAAAAGGGGACTGGACAGAGCCATGAGGGAGGCTATTTCAGGCTATTGGCCTTGCTATTTGCCCCTTTGAGCACGGGTGGCATGCCTGTATACACCAGCTGCTGCAGAGCTTGGGCAGATGGATTCTTGCACCCATTCTGCTTGAGTGATCCTGTGGGCAGCAGGTTTGCCACCATGCATGTGGAGTGCTGGACCAAATGGACCTTCGGTCTGATCCAGCACAGCTTTTCTTATGTTTAGTTAAACAGAACACTGGATTATATTATCTACTTCCTCCACCTGCCATAGCATTTTTTCCAGCAATATGGAGCTAAGACCTAGGCCAGCACATTTCAATATTATAAGAAATTATAGTAAGAAAATCCGTATTTGATATTCAGGATCGTCTACACCTGTATATACCTACCCGTCCCCTAAGATCAGTGCAGGAGGCCCTTCTGTGAGAGCCACCCCTCAGGGAGGTGAAAAGGGTGGCAATTAAGCAAAGGGCCTTTTCCACTGACACTCCCCTTCTCTAGAACTCCCTCCCTAGGGAAATTCATCTGGCACCATCTCTCTTTTTGGCACCAGTCAAAGACATATCTTTTTTTAAAAAATATAATATTTAGCCTTTATGAATGCTGTGGCCTTTTTATATTGCTATTGTATTGATGTTTTTAATCTTTTAAATGTTTTAACTGTTTAAATGTTTAAATGTGTTCTTATATATTTAATATATTGTAACCTACATAGAAAGGCCTTTTGGCAGTTATAAGTGGCCTATAAATACGTGTGTGCATGCATGCATACATGAATGAATGAATGAATGAATATTTGTTCCCAATTTCAACCACTATCTAAATTACAACTTGTTTCTTTTACCTCCCTAGGTACATAAACCAGACATGACTAAGCATTCACTTTCTCTCACTTATGTGTGCACTATGTGTAATTGTTTTTTTGTGTTCAAAATATTTGCATGAATCAAAGTTGGAACAAGCTATGTTAGTTTTTTGTCTCATAAACCTAATATTTCCTTAAGGCCTCTTTTGTACTTAACACTAAAGCATAGCATAACTCTTAAGTTATCAAATGTAAGGTCATGTATCCTGCTATGCGTCCTGCTTTTAACTAATCATGGTTTCCTACTGTGTCTGAAAACAACCAAGTGTGATTGATTTAATCTATGAGATACTGAATCACACTAGGCTCAAATTGCAATTCATGGTCCTGTCTACCTTGAGCAAACAGACTCTTACTGGCTAGCAAGTATTTTTTTTAAAGGAAATATTTTAGGATTTTTCCATTTCATTCCCAATATCCATAGGTTCACAGTAAAGTCAAATTATTTATTTAAACAAGATAGCACTAAAACTACAGACCAGCACATATTTCACAGAAACGTCAAAGCCCCCAGTTGCTTCTGCCACTTACCACTGAAATGCATTATAATGGAAGTAGACCAAGCCAAGGCCATATAAAAAGGCAGCATTCTGCAAGAAGAAATGAAACATTTTTAAAGAACAGATATGCAGAAATGCATGTTTTAAATTTTCTCAAATAATATTGAAGTACATTACTGACAAAGTGTTTAGTCACTGTCACATTTTAAAGTCTTGACATAAAATGCTTGATCAAAGTAGTAAAATATTATTCATATTGGCAAACATTTTACTATTGCTACATCCCAAAAATAAAGCTGCAATTGACACAGTAGACAAGTAGGACTAAGGAAACATGCAAGATATGAAATAAGGTTGTTGTTGAACAGCTAACATTCAAAGATATACCACTTCATTATGTTAGGTTATACTTCCTTTCTGACTAGTCACCTGAGGTCCTTTCACAGCAGATGAAATAACACTATTTTTCAGTCACTTTTTATTGATTATTTACATGAAATTACTGTTCTGCGTTTTTCCCATGATTCTCTGTCAAAAGAAAATCTAATTGTTAATTATTGAAAGAACGAAATGGCACACTCTTACATCAGCACCATTTTATCTGTGTGTGTGTGTGTGTTTCACTCTTATATTTAATTCACACTAATGCCTTCTCACCTGTATATTTTAAAAACATGTAGTTAATTCATGTTATAGTACTTAAACTTGATGTCTTTCTAGGCGGTATTGTTTTGCCATCATGTCTTTTGTTTTTTGTTTGTGATATTTTAAACTTAATTAGTGTTACAATAGTTAGCTTTTTAAAAGGCCATTAAAACAATTGCCCAATATTGCCTTTAAAAAGTGTTGTAATGCAAATTAAATAATTGATTTAAAAATTAATTAAAATAATGCATTCAGAATTCTCCCTTCCCACACTATTATGGACAGAACACACTGGGACATGCATACAGAAGAGATGCTAGATCTCCTGAAATGTGGACCATTAACTGCAATTCCACATGTAGCTTAGGGTTAAAGAGCAATAATTGGGTATCATGAGAAGCCACCTGTTTAGAAGCAATCCTGTATGTGGGTGGAAAGCAACAAAGCTCCTGAATGCAAAAGACAGATTACTAGGTCCACTTTTAGATAAGGATTCTCTCCTGTCTTTCCTGTTCAAATAAGCAGAGTAAAAACAGAAAAGAAAAAAAGAAAGAAACCTCATGTGTGATGAAGGAAAAAAAAGGGGGGTCAAGGTAGGGGGTTTGCATATTTAGTGCTCTGCAGAGGCAAAGACAGGAGGGCACAGGCAGCTGGTATTATACATCATGGCAAATAAACCCATTCAATAAACCTAACCAAACACTATCTTTCTTCCTTTTCTTAGGAAAGGGAGAGATACCAATAACACCACAGCTACAGTATATGTACATATCCCACTCTCTCCAATAAATCCAGGACTGGAAACGGTATTAAAATGGACATGGGACATTTATTTATTTAGAACTTTTCTATACCGTCCCATACTTAGACGTCTCGGGATGGTTTACAACAAATTAATCCTAAAAATAGAAATAAGAATAACAGTTGCCCAGCATCCAATTTTAAAATATAAACTCACTAACTAAAACAAGTTAACAATTAACATACTGGGAGAATAAAACGGTTTTCACATTATGCCAAAAGGAAAGAAGCGCTAGTGCCAGGCGGACCTCTCTGGGGAGCTTGTTCCACAATTGCGGCACCACCCAAGTGTGGCGGGATTAAAAATGAACAATTATAAAAGCTATAATTGCATATGAAATAGCCTTGTAAGTCGCCTTGTATGTAAGTCGCCTTAGGTTTCTTCACAAGAGGAAAAAAAGGCAGGATATGAAGATGATGATGATGATGATAACACCACTGGTTATAATCTCTCAGCTCAACCCACCTCACACGGTTGTTGTGAGGATAAAATTTTGATGAGGGGATATAAAGTACATTGTACATTGTTTTGAGGTCCTTGCAAGAAAGCCAGGCTATAAACAGAAAAATAAGTAACTTTAGCTAAAACATTAGGCTGCAAGAAGTGCCTACTCAGAACCTCCATCACATGTCCATTCCATTCTTGAGCATTGCCAAGACTATGGTATCAGAAATATGGTTTCAGACACTAATAACAAACCCAAGAATATGGATTATGTCAGAAAACTGAAGCAATGAACATGTATGATGCGGCGTGCTTGCTCACTGACACTTGGCCACAACTATCAAGAATGCATAGAGATTATGTGTGAATTGAGTCTCTCGGTTGCTCATTGTTAACAAACTGCAGGTAACACATTTGTGTTCATACATTATGACAACCCAGGATTCAAGAACCCCTTGGGTTAAGCATCATCTTTAAAGCAGGTTTATGCATTTAAAAAAACAGAGTAACAACAACAATAGGATTAGAAGTCATTTACAGTTGTATTTCTGACATTAGGCATTATAAAATTTCAATTTTTTTTAACCTTGGGGGATGAAACACAGATAAAGAGACACACACACACACACACTATATATATAAAAATATAAGCTTTTTGTAAAACCAAATTATTTTTGTTTTTCCCAGAATTTCACCAAATAACCAAATAGTTTATAAAAGCTTTCTTGGACATTCATGTGAAAAGTTGTCCATGGGAGATGTTTTCCAATCCAGTACCAGACATCTTTGATGAAATCGATTTCAAGTATTTGCATTCCTTGCGTAGTCCTAGTTAGCTATTAACATATGCCTTTAATGTAATATTTTTGTTTTATTTCTAAAGATTAGAACCTCAATTTAATGCAGTCTCTTCATGATCTATATTGAATAGTAACTGAATGCTTCTTATGCAAACATTGGAATATGAGAATTTGATATGCCCTCATTTTCTTTATACTTTATTTTTATCACTCCAGTTTTAACATACCTCTAAAATAACTTAAGCCATGTTCCTTCCAAGGTTTCATATTACCTAATAAATCTTATTTTAATTTTTAATTCTAATAAAAACTTGTGAAAGACCCAGACTTAACTTATTTTCCGTTCAAGGATTCATTCTAATAATGCCTAGTTACCAGAGCAAAATGCAAGAGCAATTGTTTGTGATTTAATGTTTAATTACATTCTCCAACTTAATTTTTTTATCTGACAGAAGCCACACCAAAGTTAAAAACAGGGAGAATGATTTAGATAGGGACTGGTAACAGAAAATGGGGACATCTGCAACATATGCTGAAAAAAAGCAACAAGGACCTGATATTGGAAAAGTAGTTTCAAAGCATACAAACCATTTTCTGAAGTAGATGCAGGAAAAAAAAGTATTACAAAGCTAAGTTAGGCATTTGCTCTTCACAAGAGAACAGAATATACTGAAGACAAAAATATGAATTCAGGGAACCTACTTCTGCTAGTTACTTTAAACATGCATAGGATTAAACTGTATTATTCCCATCACCTTTCTTTATTCGTTCCAAACTTGGGCTCCACTTGTCATCCAAGTTGCACCTGTATCCATAAAGACACACTCAACCCTTCCTCTGTTCTGCCCTCTGTCCAGTTCAACCACTTACACCCATGTCTTGCCTGCACCTGTTCAGATGGCTAATGTTCAGGCTAGGCTGCTCTTATCTGGGTAGTCCAAGCAGACTCAGCTATAGTGCATCTTGGATACACTGCTTCTGCTGCCACCATGAGCCAATCCAGACTGTGATGCCCATGGCAGATGCGTGCACGGTTTTTGCTGCTGTTGCCATCCCCAGGCCCAATGTTTACGGAGGTATGATTACAAATGCCACTCCGTTCTACTTCTTCACCTGCTGTGATCAAAGCTATGCAGATGAGAAGAGAGAACGGACCACTGAAGCTTCTGGTGATAACAGAGTCACTGCTACAATGGGCAGGCCATGGGTGGGCATATATTTATGAAACAATATACTTTGAAAAACTGAAAACATATTTTAGAGAAGATATATTATTGGAAATTTTTTTGAAACATTTTCACAAAATATTATCGTTGCCCTCAGGCCCATTCTTTCAGTGTGGAAAAACCTGTATTCAGGTTGAAGTCAGAAGCTGTTAAGCAGTGATGGTGAAAAGTGAATCAGGCACAGCAAAAGCAGGAAACATTAACAGAAGAAATGCCTATATAGTTGCAAATACAAAATGGAAGGAAAGAATAAAGGTTATATTCAGACATAACAGTGTTTTAGCAGTGTGAAGAGAACCTCTTTCTTTTTTCCAGTTGTGGCATTTGAGGGTCATCACCATGACAGCTGAACAAAGAAACTTAGGAACTTCAGTTAATTAACCCACCAATTGCCACCAAAACCTGTGTTACATCTCAACAGTAACTGGTGAGAATGGAAGGGTCAGGCATTTCCTGAAACATTCCATGTATTTGATGACAATGAGAAATATTGGGGGGGGGGGGGTTAAGTGGCTGTGGGTTTTTGTTTTTGTTCACCCTCATTTTCCATAATGTTTTTAACAGACTTTTAAAATTTCAAGTAAAATACTGGACAAGTGATTTCAAAATGAAGGATTTATTCCATTTCTTCTAAAACCTCTGCTAATTAGCCTCAAGTTCTACTTTTTAACTAAACCAATATTAACAACATTTCTGGGAAAGAACATGCTTATTTATCTTCCACAAAAAGAACAGAAATGGGTCACTGAAAGCAGGGATGGAATTGAGAAGCATGAGAGGGGAAAAGAGGCTGAGACTGAGAGAGAAGGTTTGGGGGGGGGGTACAGTTGCTTACCTGTAACTGATGTTCTTCAAGTGTGCATTCATACATGTGGGCTCGGTGCCTGTGCAGGGCCTGTTGTTGGGAAGATTTTCCTAGCTTAGCTCATTTTGGCAGGAGCCCCACACCCTTCCTCCCCCCAGTATATAAGGAAGGATTTTTTTGCAATTTTCCTAGTTTGACTGAAAGATCAATATTTTGGCCTTGGAACCAAGATGGTAAAGCTGTGAAGTTTGAATTGGCCTACGTGATGCAACATGGGTCATGAAGAAAATTATGAAGCTAGTAACACCAATGTGGGGTTGGTGTGAAGGCACAGAAGGGCACTCAAAGAACATCATTTATAGATAAGCAACCTTACTTTCTTCTTTGTGGCCACTGTACACCACACACGAGTGACTAGTATGCTCATTTTGAAATGGAGAAGCATGGTATTGTCATCAGAGCACCACCGAGAGGACCACTTGGTCAAAAGAGCAGTCTTGCCTGATGCAGGCATTCAAACAATAGTGTCAAACAAAGGTCAAAAGGATGGTCCATGTTGCCACCTTACATAGATCTTGGAGTAGAAAACTGGCATACAGCACTGAGGACATTGCGGCTGACTTATTAGAGTGTGCTCTGGGTGGTTCAGGTAAATGCAGTCCAGTCAGTTGGTATCCAAGCTTAATCATCTCTGTGATCCAGTGTGCAAGTCACTGAGGGCTGATCAGTTCACCTTTGGACCATTTGCTGTAGGCCACAAAAAAGTCTTTGCAATTAGCAGACAAATTTAGCACAGGACGAAAAGAATGTCAGCATTCTTCTCACATCCAAGATATGACGTGCTGATTCCACTGCTGTGGATGGCGTTGAGAAGAATGCTGGCTCTACAATGTCCTGACCGAGATGGAATCTAAAGGCAACCTTAGGTAGGAACGAGTAATCTGGTCGGAGGACTTTTGTCTTTATCGAAAACAAGGAGTGCTAGGTTAATGCACAAAGCGCATAGTTCACTTTCCCTTCTGGCTGATGTAATAGCTATGAGGAGTGCCAACTTCTAGGAAAGCACAAGTCTATGGAGGCCAAGGGCTCAAAAGGTGGTTTTGTGAGAGCTTGTAGTACTAAGAGGCTTCATCTTGGTACAATGGGTTGGATTGGTGGGAGGAATCAACGAAACAATGGATGGGAAAAGGATGGGAAACCCTCCACTATACCATGAAAGGGAGAGATTCCCACCAAGCGGACTTTAATGGAGGATTATTTGAGGCCTGTAGTGTGGAACTTGTGAAGGAAGACTAGGATTCTCCTAGGCGGAGAGAGGATTGAAGGCCTCTTCTTGGATGAAATTTACAAAAGCACTCCATTTAGCATTGTAGGAAAACTTGGTGTTCCGTCGTAGTTCCACATCCAGGATTGATTGTATTTTGGGGTTGACAGGGGTTTTCTGGTTTACCAGCTGATTCGCTGTAATGTCAATCCAATGGTTTTGGCATCCAGACAGAGAATCACCCCTCGGTCCCAAGAGATGATGTCTGATCTTCTTGGGAGATGAATGAAGCTTTTGGTTTGAGAAATGGAGAAGGTCAGTGAACCACAGTTGCCAGGACCACCAGGGGGTCACCAAGATGCAGGAGGAGTTCTCTTTGCAAATCTTGGTCAGAACCCTGGTGATCAACAAGAATGGGGGAAAGAGGTAGAACAAGGTTCCTTGCCAATGTTGAAGGAATGCGTCTCCCAACGATCCATGACTGATGCCAGCATGGGAACAGAAAGCCTCACATACTGAGTTCTTCCCTGTAATGAACAGGTCTATTGACAGGGTTCCTCATGTCTGGAAAAGCTGCTGTACAATGTCCGGATGCAGCTCCCATTCATGGATCCCTTCTGTCTTTCTGCTGAGGTTGTCCACCATTGTGTTCTCAGTCCCAGCAAGATGGATCACTACAATGATGATATTTTGTTGTGGATACCAGTCCTACATCTGAAGGGTGAGATTGGAGAGGGATACTGATCTTGTACCACCTTTCCAGTTCAGATAGAACACAGTGATGGTGTTGTCCAATACTAAATGTGTTTGCCTGTAAGGAAGTGCTAGAAGGCCAGCAGAGCCACCTGGACTGCCAGGAGCTCCAAATAATTGATGTGGTTCAGGCTGTCTCACTCAGTCCAGAGTCCACGTATCTTCTTGCCTTTGTAATGTATTCCCCAACCCAGACACAAAGTAAGGGTCAGGTCTGGATCCTTGAGCACAAAGTTGAACACTGTCTATGATGTTTTGTTTTATGGTCAACTATGAGAGACTGGTACAGATAGGACAGGGCAGGAGAGTAGTAGTCTCTTCCCAATCTAATCATACTGCATAAAAACTAAAGTTGTAGAAGCCACATTCATAGAAATGTAGAACACAGAGAGTCAGAAGGGGCCTCCCAGGCCATCTAGTCTGACCCCCAGCTCTAGCTGGCTGTTTGCAAACCAGATGACCATGACTGTTCCTACCATAAGTCCTAGTAGTTGTTGGATCTTACGTACCATAGCCATAGGTTTGAGTTGAAGCTGTAGGTCAAGGTTGGCAAGTTTCTCCACTCTCTCTGCAGCCTACGCCTAGGCTATAATGCAGTCCAACTTTGCCCCAGTGTAGAGAAGCAACTGGAAAGGGAAAAGCACAGATTTTGTCCTTCTCCCATTCAGGAGTTCACAAGTTTCCCTGATGGAATGCTGTAGTTCTTCTCAGGATGGGACAACCAGCAGCCAGTCATCCATGCCGGGAAGAACTTGGCTTCCTTGTACTATGGCCATACACTTGCTGAAAATACATAGGGCTGTGGAGAGCCCAAGTGGGAGGACAGATAATTTGTAGGCACTGGTCCCAATCTGGAACTGGAGGAAGTGTCAGTAATTCAGATGAATGGAGATATGGAAGTAAGTGACTCATAATTTGACCAAGGTGAACCAGTCTCCTGGGCATAGCAACAGCATAAGGTTCGGTAGTGAGACCATACAGAACTTTGCTGATCAAGGATGGGATGGAGGCCACTGTCCTCCTCAGGAATTGTAAGGTACTGTGAAATGGGATGAAATGGGAATTAGATGAAGAAACAGGTCAAAATGCCCCTTTTGACAACAATGTGGCAGCCAAAGCAGTAGAAGGGCTGTACTACAAATGGTCGCAAGAGGTGGAAGGGTGCTGAATTCTGTTCTCCGCAATGGAAAGACCTCACCAATCCATGGTTATGTATTCCTATTCATGAAGCAAAGTGTTTAGGTAGCCCTCAAACAAAATCTGCACTGATGGAATGGGGCTGGTTTGTGTTTGCAGTCAACTGTGTCATCTGTTGGTGTCCAACTGTTTCTTATAGGGCTGCTGGAAATGGGAGGTGTCCCAACAACAAGGCTGCAGTAGTTGCTACTGTTGACATATGGGATGGTGAGGCTGATTCTAGCTTTGGTAGGGAAAAGGGCCCAGTGGCCCCTTATGTGCTTGGAATGCTAGAGATGAAGCAAAACCCATTCTCCTCACAGTTGTTCTTGCTTTCTGAATACTGTCCAGTTTTTCACTGATCCTGGTATTAAACATTCCTTCACCATCAAAGGGCATCTCCTTAATATGGGACTGAGTTTCTTGAAAGAGGTTCATTGCCCACAACCAGGTGTGCCTCTGAATTGTCACTTCACCCACAAGAGCTCTGGACAAGTAATTTCTTGTATCTAAAGTCAAAGGACATCCATCTGGAATATCCTAGTCAGTTCACAATGCTGTTCTGGAAGGAACTCAGCAAAGGCACTCATTTTCTTCTATAGGAGGGCCTGGTATCTTCCATGCTTGCTTCAAAATCTGATATACAATGATCCAGTCTCATTGCCATGTAGACTTTCTTTGCCATCATGTCCAGGTGGGGTCCCTCATGGTCAACCAGACTGGTATGTTCCCTCTGTGTCTGACCTTGTGCCAACTCTACAAAGATCAAATTCAGCTACTGGTGGTGAAGCAGGAATGGAATATCTCTCTCTGGAACCCAGCAGAGGTTCTCCAAATGTTTAGATGTTGGTGGTGGCTGTGTTGGGGCCTTCCAAGGTTCCTTCATGGTATTAAGGAATTTGGGAAGGAATGGAATGGCCCCGGCACAGCATCCTCTGTCTGGATGATGTCATAGACCAGATCCACTGGAGCTTCGTTGGGCTGTTGCATTTTGAGTCCAACTAACATTGCCATTTGGAAGACTTGTTCAGAGAACTTCCCCAGATCTTTGGATGAGGACCATGGACCTTGTGTGGTGCAATCCTGTACAAACATAACTGTGATCCTGCTGTTTTTAAACCATTATTGTGTTTTCAATCTTTATACTGATGAACTTTTTACTGTGCATTTATACTATAGTTCTAAATGTATAAAGATGTTTTTATTACATATTTCATTGTTTTAAAAGCTGTGAACCATCCAGAGAGCTGTGGCTGTTAGAAGGCACAGTAAACAAAGAAAGTTATTTCATAAAAGGTAATACAAAATGATTTTAACCATTTTAATTATTTTGGGGAAACAAAGTGATCTGAATTTCCTTATTCTTTTCCTTGTGTTGTCCCTTGAGCCAAATCAATTTTGATAAACTGCTCTAGTTACTTCTACATCCTCACAGAATGGTATAATTAGTGATCGAATAATACAGTGAATAGGTCCCATCTATCTCTAGAGAGTAGGTGCTTAATTACTTTTCTAGGGACTAGAATATTTTTGTTGTATTGGAGATTCCAGGTAGATTTACGTATTAGCAGTTTTGCTCTAGAAGAGTTTGCAATGCTTTTCAGCCAGAGCAAAGCTTGCATAAAACCTTCTGAGGGGCTATGGGTCAGTAGCAAATGGGACTGGAACCAAATGTATGAGGTCATAATTCACATTCCCCCCACTAGCCAATGAATTCCATCTTTCTCATGTTCTCTGTCTCCTTTTATACCATCTTCTCTCTCACCATCCTCTGGTCTCTCTTCCCTCCTATTCCCAGCCGCCTCCTCCTTTCCTCCTCATATTTACATGCAGCTGTAATTATTTTAAAACATAGTTTCTATTGATGTTTAAAAAAAAAGCAAAAGGCAAAAACCTAAAGGAATATGGAACAAACCCTTCCCTTTACGTCTGTGACACCCCCAATAAGGCAGTTGGGCTTAAAATTGCTTCTTACTGAAACTTTTTAAAAGCACAGCTGCTGTACCAGGTAGATAGGAAATGTGTAGATCAGGGGTCCTCAAACTTTATAAACGGGCCAGTTCATTGTCTCTCAGACTGTTGGGGGGGGGGGGGCAGACTGTAGTTTGAAAAAAATATGAACGAATTCCTATGCACACTGCACATTAAAAATTAAAATTAATTATAATTAAAAAATAAATTAAAAATGTTTGCTCTGCTCGCTTGGGCTGCAAAAGAAGCCCAAGATGACGCCACGCTGCCCACTGAAAGGGAAAGCACAACATGAGGGGGAGCCATGAGGGCCACACTCGCCTTGGTCGAGGCCTTCCCAGCTCCTCGCCCCCGCCCTGCTTCTAAGCCAGTGGAAGGTCCCCTCGCAGGCGCTTGCCCAGCTCTGGGAGGGGGAATGGGAGGCCGGAAAGGTGAGTGCGCGGTGAGGAGGTAATGGCTGTTTTCTGAGGCAAGGGGAGGCAAGGGATGGGCCATGGCTGGCCAAGCAGGGTACCTCCTACCTCTCCTCACTGCGGGGGGAAGAAGCATGGCAGCCACTTGATGGTGGTGGCTTGCTCAGAGAAGGCCATGGCAGAGATGCGGGAGCTGCAGCCCCGCTCCACCTCAGCCTGTCTGCTCCTGGGCTTAGCAAGGCGGCTGTGGCTTGGCCCACAGCCCAGGGACATGGCTCACATAGTTAAAAATAGTTTTTAAAAGTTGTATTTTTTTTTACCTTCTATCCTTTTTTAATTGTCTTTGTCCCTCTATCTCTCTTTTGTCCTCCTCTTTTCTGTGTTCCCACTCTGTATTCAAAGCCAACGCATGCATGCAATAAGGGCGAAGAGCTGGCACATGCGCAGTTGAAGGGAGCTGTTACAGTTTGGTGCATGCACCAGCTCTCTGCTAGTCTCTGAAATGGAAAGAGTTTCAGAGGATGCCTGCGCCGGCTCAGAGCTTTTGGACTTGCTCAAAGATCGTCTTCTCTGAATGAATCCAAAAGCTCTGAGGCAGGCTGGGTATAGGACCATGATGGTCACAGTGTGAAGGAAGAGAAGGGTTAAATATTCCCTTCCAAGATGCAACACCCACTCAAAAATTGCCACCTGTGTAAAAATCATTTTTACATTAAAAAAAAAATCACTGCTTATGGGGACACTTTTGAGAGAAGGCTCATGATGCAGAGTCTAGGGTACCTGGTCCTTCTCTTCCAAGAAGCACTCCTTCAACTATCACTGACTTGGCAACTGGGCTCTAGAAATACCCTAGTGGCACCAATAAAGGCTTTTAAAAACCTCACTGCTGCACAAGGTGGGATGAGAGAGTCCCCCCTCCCTCCCAGTTTGGAAGTTCCCCACCTAAGCATTATGGAAATACATAAGATTCATTAAGATCAACAACAAGTACTGACATGACTGTATTTGTTGTTTCAAACATCATAGCCATATCAAACAAAAATACTCATATACTGGCTCTATAAAATACACTAAAATATAAAGGTTCTATAGACTATATCAATACACAAGCTCTATAAAGGAATGAGGTTAAAGAAGCTGTCACTCTTGAGAAGTTTAAAGCAGAGTCTCTTTCAAACTGAACTCCTAAACATCCTGTTTTGAATCAAATGAAATGCATCCAAACATTAAAATACAAACTAAAATTGAAATTTTAGTTTCTATGTACAGTAAACACAAAGTTGTAACTGCTACACTAAAATAATCACATCTAATCATTGCAATTCACCACATTAGCCTCACCAAACTTTCGCCTCAGCTTTTGGGCAGCCCCTGCAAATCTCGAAACTGTCTGCAACCAATTCTCAGATATTTAATCGTTTCATCATCAGAAATTATCAGTTCACTAACACCCTTCCTATCCACTTTAAACTCTGTTCAAAAGTAAAGAAGCCTAGGAAAATTGTGAAGTATTACTAGGTTTTGTTGTAAAGCATGTCTGAGACAGACACAGCTACCAATACAGGATATAAATCACAATATTTTCTCGTAGAAGCTGAAGACATTTGAAGGTAACACAATACAGCAGGCTTGGTTTTGACAACTGTTGCCTCAGGGGATGTCCATGAGAACAGATTTGCCTTCACATTATTTTCAGTGTCTACATTACATTCCAATCCACTAGAAATATATGAAGGCCAGTCACACTGATAAAACAGCCCAAAGTACAAGCTATATTGGTCACCTTCCTGAATGGGAGGAGTATGCTAAAAGAAATGGAAGTCCAACATAGTTTTCAGTATCAATGTACTTTAATAAAAGTTAATTAGTTTAAAAATACAGCTTTTTAAGTACATACTGTTCTCTAAAAATTTCAGTAAGTACAAAAACACCTTGAAACACTTGCTAGGTTTATAGAGTTGTAAAAATGTGTATTTTAGAAACAGCCTTGAAATTGCTGCTAGATTCACAACTTACAGGCTCAGAGAAATTTGCAGGCAGCACAACTTATCTATGATTTATGCAAGATCAATTAATTTTAGAGAATTTGCTGGGAATGACCTATCCTCTTGAACATTTTTAATCACTGGGTTCCAATATATACAGCATGTTACATTCCAATGGGTTTTACCTAAAGTTATTCTAGCATGAATGCCTCTATGTCTTGAGTTGCAATTACTTTCCTTAACTAGAAGGAAGTTTGCAACCAAACTATCACCTTGACTAGAGTTTGCATCAACCAAATTTACCTTTAGAAAGACAGGTGGCTGTACAACTATTTCTTTGCCAAATATTCCAATGGGCCACAACATGCTTCATGCTTTTTTGGCTTTTTTTAACAGTAAGGGATCCATGTTTAACTAAGGAATCAGAACTGACATTCTCTCTAATGTTTAAGTATTCTCACCTATTTATAAATATAACCAATATATAACCAATAGCTGGCACATCGATGAAGCAGAAATAAGGTCCTGTATTGAAACATATGCTCTCATCACACAAAGCACACAATTTTATCATACCGTACAAAAACATCATGACTACCTTTTGTAGAAAAAAACTTTGTAAAGCATTAGTAAATAATGGAGTAGCATCTGGAACGGGGTGGGCAACATGAGGAAGAGTTTTAGGCTACAACTTCCAACAACCTTAGCCAATATAAGCCACTTATACCACCTCAAAGATTATTATGAAAGGAATACAAATAAAATGTCCAACATCATAATCTGTTTGTACAAATCTATGATGTGATTGCATTTGAAATACTGTGCATCAATCTAATCAGTGCACTTCAAACAGTATATTATAAAGCTATAAAAGGTACAGAAAAGGGCACCCCAAAAAATCAAGGGGCTGGAGTAAATGCCTTTGAGGGAAGATCACAGACTTTGGGAGTTCATAACTTAGGAAAAGAATTAATTGGGGACATGTCAGAGGCATATGAAATTATGCATGGTGGGGAATGGTAGTTGTATAATAGTTATACTTGCATAAGTCAATATTTGTATAAGGCAGAAACTGGGGTTCAGAATAGACAAAAAGAAGTATTTCGCACAGTGGTTGCATTCACATGTCATGACAAGTAATCCTATGTGGTTACCACAGTTCACAGTTTTTAATCTTGATGTGACTGACAGATGATCAGACTTACGGTAGTAACTTTACTCCCTCCCCTCACCTCCTTCCCTTTCAGACCACCAGGTGATAGCCCGGAGAAGAATGAAGTTCTCTTTGACAGCTGCAACTGCAAACCACATTCAGATAGATACAGTTGTGAAACAGTTTCTTTTGTGCAAATAAGACTCATGCCCTGAGAGGATGAGGAAGCTAATCAGGTATCCTAATCAGGTATATCACACCAGAGGGGACTGCTGGAATGGGGAGGGCGGAGTCATGCCAGTCCTTTCTACAAGGCTGCTCCAGCTGAGTGCCTCTTTGCTCCCGCCTGTGCACAAGCAGGAGGGGATGAAGAATCAACTAGTACTGGTGTCTGCTTAAAGGCTGTGTCACTCTGCTGACTCCCCCACGTATGCCCAAAGGAAGCATTCTGAACCCAACAGCCTTTCTCACAAGAGGCTACAACAAAGGGAGAGGCAGTGCTTGCCACCACTTGCAGAAGAGGTATCTCTAACCCAGCATCCCCCTGAGTACCTTGCATACAAGAAGCAGTGACAAAGAGGGAGGTGGCCCTCGCCCTCCCTTTCTAACTCCTGCTTGCTATAAGAGGCATTCCCAACCCAGTAAAGTAGGCACTATAGTGGGAAGACACCTCTGAAAAGCTGGAGCAATAATGTGGGGAAGGGGCTGGCAGGGGAATAAGCAGAGCAAGGAAGCTCCCCACTGGGCATCATTCCCCAGCTTATCCTTTTTCTTCATGCATGCATGAGGGGTGGCAGTGGAAGAATCAGCAGCACTACTCTTTTCCCAGCATTAACCAGCTGATAACCTACTCCTGACCCAAAGGTCTTTAAGGCAGGTGGTGGGCAGAGCAGGGACACCTTTGACAGTCGTACAAAATAGCAGCTATCAGTGGTGCTCTCTGGCTAGCTGCTTGACAAAAGTGACAGCGAGCCACTCTTGCCAGACAGCTCTGTGGTTCTGGTCTTGATACTATGATGAGTTGTGTTTTCCAGGTTCAGATTACAATATAAGCCTTTGTTTGTTTGTTGAAATTGTATTCTGCATCATTAGCTCCCACTGTGATACTACTTAACTAAAACATATGCAGTTTTAAAAACCAAAAGTATCATGCTGAACTACCATGCCAGGGTTTAGACAATATGATAGACGTCAACAATGGCAACACACACACACACACACCATGGCTTGCCATGTTATATGAACCACTGAAGCATCTAGTTTGACTATAAATTCACTACCACAAGCTATAGTGATAGCCACTAACTTGGAAGGTTTTAAAAGAAGATTAAACCAATTCATGGGGGATAACATCAATTGCTTCCAGTCATGTATGGCTATGCATCTACTCCAATATCAGAGCACTATGCCTCTCAATACCAATTGCTGGGGAACACAAATTGGAGCAGTTAAACTCATGAACTGCTTATGAGCTTCATATAGACATCTAGTTGGTCACTATGAGATGAGAGTGCTAGACTAGATAGGCCTTTGGTCGGAGCCAGTATGTTTCTTCTTAAGCTCTTAATGTAGAAGTTGAAGCTGTGGTAAGCTCCGAAATGAAAAGAGTGGCAAATTAGTCCCTGATCTCATGCTGCATTAAAAAAAATGCTCCATGAGGTAAAGGAAAAGACCAACTATGAGAGTCACCGTGGGGTTAAGAGTGTTGGAACTCAGTAGATCCAGGTTCTAGTCCCCACTCAGCCATGATGTTTACTGGGTGATTTTGGGCCAGTCATGGACTCTCAGCCTAACCTACCTCACAGAGTGGTTGTTGTGAGGATAAAATGGAGAAGAGGAGAACCTTGTAAGCCACCTTGGATTCCTTGCAAGAGGAAGAAAGACAGGGTATAAATGTAATGTAATAATAATGATAACTGGAATCCCCAATATTTGTCTGCCCTGTCTATGCAGAAAATATTCCAAGTTTACTCATTACATAACATATGAAAATATAAATACAACAAACCCAGCAAATGAATGATGAAAGAAAACCATTTATTCCTACATTCTGCACTCTATTCTTTAACTAGTTTCTGACTTATTAAGATCTAGTATTTTATTCCATGACTGCTACATTTTTACTGAAACCTTTGATGAGGACCAAAAGGAAAGCCATCTTTACTCATTTAAGCTACAGAATTTACTCTCAAAAAATGTAGTGTGGACCATAAACCTAAGTAACTTTAAAAGCAAATTAGACTATATTCATGAACAATAAGGCTATCAGTGGCTATATGTTAACCGTCAGAGCAATGGTGGATTGGTCTCTTGCCCTCATGTCCTGCTTTTGGACTTTCTGCAAGCATCTAGTTTGACAGTGCAGGAAACAGATGCTGGACTAGAGATGTCTTTTGGTATGATCCAACAAAGCAATTCTTATGTTCTTAACATAAAAGTTAGTGCTAAACAGCAATGCCAATAATCTTTAAGACAAAATATTGTGACATTAACACCTATAAGTTATCTGGTATAAAATAGGAAAACTGTAAAGAGATTTTTTTTTAAAAAAAATATATATATATAAATCTATACAGACCTTCCAGTAGTCAGATTGTAAACTGTAGTACCTCTGGTATGCGGATAATGCTGTAATAGAAAAACATGTTTAGAAAACATTTTGAAGTAATTACAAAAACATAATTTGTTTAGTGATTGCTGACAGAGATCCCCAGAGAAGCATTATTCCTGTGGGCATTAAACACCCATCCGCAAGTGCAATATACATTTTGCCCCTCAATACACATTCCACCAGTCAGACATTTAGCTGCTGTCCACTGAGTTCCTTTTATCCTGGCTCTACCAATCCTGCAGGGCATTTTCTTATGGGGGAGGGACTGAGGCACAGCAGTACTTAAAAAAAAGTGGAAACCAGAAAAACGCTTGGTTCTATGTGCTCATCAGAATAGAATCCTGAATGGTGCGGATGATGGAAATTATTCTGTTCAGCACTCAACTCATGCTGGAAAGGAGCGAGAAAGGCAAGAAAGGCTGAATGGCATGTAAGGTTTGGCATCCAAATCTAGTCTCTAGTCTTTATTTGATAGTGCAATCTCAAGAGTTTGCAGTTCTATTTTAAAAGAAAATAAATATTATTATATGAAAATGTGTACTACATGTACTGAACAAGCACAGAGTGTTAAATGAAGCTGATAGTTTGGAACATATATAACAACAACATAAAAGCATGGGGATGCACGGAACATAAAATGATAGAAAGGAGATTCTTTGCAGAATTTCAAGGGGACTACAGGGGCAGACATGAGGAGAAAAGGAATGAGAATCCACTTCTGCTGGCTCTACAGTACATGCCAACATTTAGACTAGTCCACTGGAGCACAGTTGATTCATGTACATTTTACCGAAAAAACTTCACAGCTATTTTGGTGCTAACTGGCTCAGTTACTTTCAATCAGTTATGATCATTTACATATTTGAAGAATCACAGCAAAAGGGGTTTCTACAATGTTATTTTAATTTATATTAACAGAAACATAATGTTTTACAGTGTAACAATAGAACATTTCATTCCAAGAACAGTGGTGTGAAGTAAGATTGTGAATCATTTTTTTAGTGGATAAAGAAAAAAAAGAAATGATGAAATGAAAAGAAAAAGTTACCAAGGGACTTTGTACAAAAATTACATATAATACTAGATGTGGGAAATATCACAAAAATTGGTAACAGTTATTATAGCTATCAAATTTGTAACTACAATTTTAAGATAATAGTTAATAATAATAGTTAATTAAAATAATTAAGACTTAAGCAATACTAATAATTATTACATAAAATTGCTTTGACACGGGCATCAAGTAAATAATAATTCACCTTATAACACAGTCAGAAATCCAGCAACAATTGTTAACTGATTTTTCCTCTTTTTTTCCAAAATAATCATAATAAAAAGAAATCAAATTCAAGGAGCAATTATACTAATTTGATCATTGTATACATAATATCTATAGGTTCTGTTTTTCTCTGAACTGCTGAATAAAGTAGGTATAATAGGCTTTCCATTTATTGTAAAATTCTTTAACTGGTTTTCTATTCATCTATTTCTATTCTAAGTCATCTTTATGTAAGTACTACTTTTTCTCTATAATTAAAATATGTATAAGTAGTTTTCCATTTATCATTAAATTCTTTGGCCAGTCTTCTATTTATATAGCTGATTATTTTTGCCATTACTGCATGTTCCGCTGGCTTATTTTTCCAATCTTCACTAGTTGGGCAGCAAAGAAAGAACTCTTAAAATAAATATGGAAGAATTATTTCAATATATAAGAACAGCTAGAGTTACATTTGCAACAAAATGGAAAACAGAAGGTTGTGAATCTTTTAAGCTCAAAAATGATACCTCGATCCATTCTAGTTACTCTCACAAACATATAAGTGAAATAATATTTACACAAAAGATGGTATGGTTAGCCATCACATGACTCACAGAAAAAAAAACTAGGGACCAAAAACAGAAAGTGTGGCATATACCCAATTCTAACAGGATACCAAAGAAGGGCAATGCTAAAGAATGTTCAAACTACCACACCATTGCACTCATTCCACATGCTAGCAAAGTTATGCTCAAAATCCTACAAGCTAGGCTCCAGCAGTATGTGGACCGAGAACTACCAGAAATACAGGAAGGATTTCGAAGAGGGAGAGGAACTAGATATCAAATTGCCAATATATGCTGGATCATGGAGAAAGCTAGGGAGTTCCAGAAAAACATCTACCTCTGCTTCATTGACTATGCTAAAGCCTTTGATTGTGTGGATCACAACAAACTGTGGCAAGTTCTTAAAGAGACGGGAGTACCACACCATCTTATTTGTCTCTTGAGAAACCTGTATGCGGGTCAAGAAGCAACAGTGAGAACTGGGCACGGAACCACTGATTGGTTCAAAATTGAAAAAGGAGTTCGGCAAGGCTGTATACGGTCACCCTGCCTATTTTACTTATATGCAGAGCACATCATGAGAAAGGCGGGGCTAGATGAATCACCAGCTGGAATTAAGATTGCTGGGAGAAATATCAACAACCTCAGATAATGCAGATGATACCACTCTCATGGCAGAAAGCGAAGAGGAACTAAAGAACCTCTTGATGAGAATGAAGGAGGAGAGCGCAAAAGTTGGCTTGAAACTCAACATTAAGAAAACTAAGATCATGACATCCAGTCCTCTCACTTCCTGGCAAATAGATGAGAAAGAAATGGAGGTAGTGACAGATTTTATTTTCCTGGGCTCCAAGATCACCGCAGACAGGGACTGCAGCCAAGAAATTAAAAGACGCTTGCTCCTGGGGAGGAAAGCTATGGCAAATCTAGACAGCATACTAAAAAGCTGAGACATCACCCTGCCAACAAAATTGCGTATAGTCAAGGCTATGGTTTTCCCAGTTGCAATGTATGGCTGTGAAAGCTGGACCATAAGGAAGGTTGAGTGCCGAAGTATCGAGGCCTCTGAATTGTGGTGCTGGAGGAGACTCCTGCAAGTCCCTTGGACAGCAAGGCAATCAAACCGGTCAGTCCTAGAGGAGATCAACCCTGACTGCTCTTTAGAAGGCCAGATCCTGAAGATGAAACTCAAATACTTTGGCCACCTAGTGAGAAGGAAGGACTCCCTGGAGAAGAGCCTAATGCTGGGAACAATAGAGGGCAAAAGAAGAAGGGGACGGCAGAGAATGAGGTGGCTGGATGGAGTCACTGAAGCAGTTGGTGTGAGCTTGAGTGGACTCTGGGGGATGGTTGAGGACAGGAAGGCCTGGAGGAATGTTGTCCATGGGGTCACGATGGGTCGGACATGACTTTGCGACTAACAACAACAACAACAACAGACAGGATCAGGGCTCTGATCTTCTGATCAGGGCTCCAGTTCCCTAGAGCAGGAATCTTATAGTACTAACTGAGGCAAAGAAGGAAAGGGAAGTTTCAGAATGGAGAAAAAAAGTTACAGTTTTTCTTTCATTTCTAACTATAAGGGACTCAAGCAGGACCCCCACTCCCTGTTACTTCCACAACAGCCTTCTGAAATTTTAGTTCATTGTGGCATGTAATACTCAAGAGCCAAGGATTGGGCATTGGGCTGCTATACAGTAGAGCAGGAGGGAGTTGTATGGAAAAAAGAAAAAAGAATCCTTTTCTCTTTCCTCTCTTCTGACACCTTCCCAAATAGTACAGACAGAGATGATTAACAGTTCATTATTACCCCACCCTAATGGTCAGCTAAGCAAGCTAATTTCTTGCCCTGGAACCACTCATCATTGAAGAGGTCTTTAAAGCTGAAAAAAATGGGACCCAAAGAAAAGATGCTGCTGCCCCCTTTACATCTTTTCACGACTGGGGAATTCGTCAAGCATGCAGAAAGCACTACTGTATTTTTGTGAACTCTGTTGTTTGCTAAACCGACAGGCATTATACTACCCCAGTTCAATATTAGAAGGATTGATTATTAGTAATTAATGGATATGAACACAAATGGACTGTGTCTGTGCAACTGAACCATTAAAAACAGATTATGGAGACTTGGTGCCAGTGTCAGGGCCAGGACCTGGCTAGCCCGACAAGTGCCTGCAGAACCAAGAATACTTTTGCAGGCACATGTAGGGAACTGCTGAGAGGCAATCCTACGGTCCAGCTGGGGCCCTGGAAACCAGGGCCTCTCTCTGCCCTGCTGCTCTCTACCACAGCAACACAAGTTGTCTCTGTGACTCTCTTGTGCTATGGTCCTGCGCCTTGCTTCTGCAAGTTCCAGCCCTTATCTGCTTAGTCCCTGCCTTGCTCCAGGACATCCCCACCTTGTTACTGCCATGCTGCAGCCTGCTCCTTTCTGTCCCTACAGCCTTCCTCCTCAATCTTGACCCCCACTTACATAACTGCTTCCTTTGCATTCA
The DNA here is from genome assembly GCF_004798865.1 of Varanus komodoensis. Lineage (NCBI taxonomy): Eukaryota > Metazoa > Chordata > Lepidosauria > Squamata > Varanidae > Varanus > Varanus komodoensis. Next base: position 9,272,258 of record NW_025335941.1, on the reverse strand, counting down.
ACCCCTGGGCTGTTTCTGGACTGTGCCCTCTCTCTCTCATACTACACTGGACTGCCTGCTGCCTCATTTCTGATTTCAGATCAATGCCAGCCCCAAGCCTTATGGAGCTATGGAACCCAGCCTCACACCAGCACCCTGGTTCTAGCGTTCCACCCACCCCTGCCAGGTGCCTATGTCCTGGTCCTCATACTTGCTTCAAATTCACCCTAGCATTAAAGTAAAGTGTTAATACAGTAACAAGGACATTAGGTTTTATAACTGATCTCATGGCTGTGGCTTCCTATGCTATTCATCCTTTTATTTTACTAACTGCATTAGTAGATATGAACACTTTCTTTTCTGTGCCACAGAACACCTTTAAGAACAAACAAAAATATACACTGTGGCTATTGGGCTTTTTCTAATAAATAAACACAACCAGTTGATTTATGTCTCTTTTGCTTTCCCTCTATAGAAAAAAAATACCTTAAGAATCTGTATTGTCATTCCAATTCTCAACATATGTTGCATACTTCAAGACTTCAGTCAAGCATATGCTATGAATGCAGTTGGGGAGTCCAAAGTCAACAATAGGACTTCCTTATGCAGATACATCATGGTATTTCAGGACTATAACCTTCCATAATAAATATGATTTACAATAAACATTTAGGACTGCCCTTGTTATTTAACATACAAATATCATACATATACAATATGTTTCTTCATTTGAACCTTATCTTCTAATAGTAAATGCAGAATTGAAACTTTAAAAACTTATTTCCAAGGTATGCTGAACAAAGAATATTTGCAATCTAAGATATGAACAATACCTTTTTATTCTTAAATTGAAAAATCCCCTTTGAATTTGCCATATGTTACCCTGAACATTTTCACAACTGCTGCATTCCCATATGATAGTCCTCTACATATTTTACAGGAGGGACCCAGAAAGACTACAGAAAACTCCCCTAAGTGCAATCATTCTGAGGTGTTCCTACCAAAGACATTCTAAAGGCCACTGGTAAAATGCCTTTAAAATTCTTGGTAGAATTACTCAATGTGGGAGGAGAAAACTTGGCTGTAGGTGGAAGCCTCACTGTGTGTACTGAAACACTTGGGATCCCAAGCAAAGACAACTGAAAAGAAATGATAATGGACTCACCTTTTGGATAATCCTCCAATAAGAGGTTGAAGTGACCTAACTGGCAAAAGAAATCAGATTCAACTTTTCCTTCTGCTTTCAATATTAGCGATTCATAGCAGCCAACAGCCTGGGAGGAGGGAAAAAAAGGACATACTTTATAATTATACAAAATATGTTTTACAAGCACTTTACAGCTATTTATAAAGCCATTCTTTATGGCTATTTTACCTTTAATGGGTACATAATGAGTAATGTTGAATAAGAATCAATGTTTTACAATATACTATTTAACTTTTGTTTTGGGAAAATGAACATGTCCTTATTAAACAACAGTGCACGTATCATGGTACCTAATTTTCAGTTTAAAAGCATATTTTTTTCTGGTTTGGTTTATGCCTCTTGTTTATGCTTACATTGAAGTGATGAATCATATACACTGTAGCAATTCTAAAAAATATTTTCTGAGCTAATCTACTCAGACCTAATTCAAAAACTAAACTGGCAAAAGAGCTATTTTATAAATGAAATTATGTTTGGAGCATTAAACACTTTAGCAGAAAACACAATACAAACATGCTACATAAATGAAAAACTTTTGTATTGTCAATAAGCTAGCTTGCGGGTCATCAAATTGAGTGATGCTCTCCCCAAACCCCACTCAAATAGAGATTTGAAGACATGGGAAAAGAAACAAAAACTGATGGAAAGGAACTGGGGACTTCTTCCTTTTCAAGAACTTTGTTTCCAAAAGTGAAACAATGAAAATTTTCAGATTGCAAAGTATTTTCTTTTAGAACGCTAAAAACACAGTGTTTATATAGCCAGTCACAATTCCCAAAGCTGATATCTAAAAACTACATAAAGAACAAAGGTTAAAATTTCCAGAAAACCTGAAGCCATATGAAAAATGTTTTAATTCTTTAAGATTTCCAGTATAATTATTTCTTCCATTTCTTACTATTTCTTACTATGATTATTGGACTAACGGATCTTTTAATGACCGTCATTTCAGAGATGTCTGAAGACATGCACATTTTCCCATATATGACTAAAGAGACCAGAGCATAGCATGTCAAGAAAATGTGCATTTTTCACAGTTTGGGTTTTGTTCTGTAGATCCCTGTGTTCCTAGGCTTGTTCTGGTTGCAAGCATAGCAGTCAATTAATGTAGCTCCATACACCTGATGTTATTTCACCTAAGCTTTTTAAAAATAAAAATGTTGAAAAGGTGGGTTTATGAAACTCACTGCCATCATTTAAATCAGGGGTGAACAACCTTTTGGCTTCTCTGGGCTGCAATGGAAGAAAAAAAATTGTCTTGGGCTGCACATTAAATACACAAACACTAACAAAAGCTGATAAGCAAAAAAAGTCTGCATAATTTTCGTGATATCTGCCACCACAGATAAGCAAAAAAGTCCTCACATAATCCTAATTATGTGGCGACGCATTCAGAGAGTTTTTTAAAATTGTCGAGCAAGTCCAAAGTTTGCGATCACTTATAGAGAAAATGAACATATCTAAGTAATAAAACTTCACTGATTTATTTTTTATTATAAAAGTAAAAGAAAAGAGGGCAACATAAAACTAGTGGGATATTTGACATATTTGAGAAACTAAAGGATCAATATTTGGTGTGATGGAAGTAGTTGCAATTCTCAGTGAGTTCTCAAGGTGCTCATCAGATATTCTGGTTCTAATTTTACTCTTAGTGTGCTTTATTCTTGAAAATAGTTGCTCACAAATGTAGGTGCTTCCAAAAAGCAAAGACATGAATAAGGCATTACTGTGAAGCAAGGGATATTTGTCTCTGGGATGACAGGACCTATTAAAAGTCTGTGATCATTTTTTTTCTTTAAGTTGAATGTCAGATTGCAGTTCTATACATTCCATTTGAAAATTGGCAGGTAACGGTATTTATGTCAACTGAAAATGGAGTCGCAAATATACCAAAATAGTGCTTATTTTCCCAGAAATCTTGAAATCTGTTTTCAAATTCTTGTAGCAAATCGAAAAGCAAAGCTGCATATTTTTCACTGTCCATAGGACTGTGTTTAGCCAACATGTCAAAATGTATAAAATTGTTTGCAACGGTAGGTTGAAAGATGATTGATAATAGCTGCATTTCACTTGCCAAGTCACCATGAGTACATGTAATGTTTGATGGTGTAAATTTGACTGTCTGTGCTTGGAAGATAACACACTGGATGTCACAGACTGCTATAAAACTGAAGCCACACATGTGTACAACTAGTGAGAGCATAGATACGTTTATTTTACATGACACTGCGACACAACATTGTCGTCTACAAAGTACACACTGGAGAACTGTGCAATCGAGTTACAAAAAAAAATCCCTCCCCAAAATCTCATAATGTTTTAAGTAAGTTTACGATTTTGTGCTGGGCCGCATTCATAGCCTTTCTGGGCCACATGTAGCCCCCAGGCCATGGGTTGGACACCCCTGATTTAAATACATCTCAAACAGAACTTGCTGTTATGAAATATTACCTCAGCTATAAAACCTTTAACAAGTCCTCTGTACCTAAAAGAAATTTAGCAGCCTGGTTCCTATAGATGAGATTGCTACTACTACAGAAAAATCCTTACAAACTGAACAAAAATTAATGTTTTTAAGGAGACTTATTTATAGAAGAGAATCCATTGTTACTCTTTAAATAATAATTTGAGATTGTTTAAAGGTGTTGACTGTGTTTCATGTCCATTCTTAATAGATTTCACCAACACCCTATGCGTTACAGTTAAATATATAGCACGGGGGAGGGGGTGTATGAATAATTATGAATTTACTAAGTGCATAATCTTATTGCCCTCACCCTAATGTGAGCAAAAGTTCAAACTCAGAGGCTTAGATGCATTCAATGCATAAAGCGAGGTAATTGTAGTATTTGTCACAGCCATGCCTCACACCCTGAATTCATTTGGACAGCAGTTTTTCACCAGATGAAGTGTCGCAGAGAGGCTGGTTAGGAGGCTGAGGTGCCATTTCCTCAAGGGCACAATCCTGTTCATCTTCAGACAGAAAAAAAGTCCTACAAATTCCAGCTAGCTAGGAATGCTAGGAGTTGCAAGACTTTTTTCCTGTCTCAACATGCAAATGATTACACCATAAATTGTTTAATGTATAACTTGGTTTGTTAATAAATGTATTAAAATTTAAGATATTTAAAAGTAAACTTAGTGTGAAGTCCTATGGCTTCTTAACATTATCTTGGGGTGAGCATAGAAATATTTGCAGTCCGAGCTCGGAGGTGGAACTCCAAAGAATAAGCTTCCTCACCTTCTGGCACAGAAAGAACCATGTTGGCTGTCTTGTCAAGATTTAAAATAGGCTACAGAGAGGAGGGGAAAAGGCATGGTGGAGAGGGGAAGAAGGTGGGTCTCATCACTAGAATTTTGCCCTTTCCTATATCAGAACTTCCCCTCTCAGAAAAGTAAGTTTTTGAAGCTTTTTTGCTGAAAGAAAATACTCTATTTGGCTAAATTTATTCTGAATGCTGAATATAGTCTTATTAGGTCAGCTGAATACAGTCTTAATTGTGATTGAGAAAATAACTTTTTTTGCTTAGAAGACAGGGAAGGAGTCAATATTTTATTCCCAGTTAATAGGTGTACCCCTGTAGTCTGTATTTTACCGTGCATTCCACTAAAACTAGCCTATATGACTGTTGCTTTCACAAATGAAATGAAAAGAATCCAGAAATAAAAGGGGAGAGTGCTACAGTAGACAGTTCACTTCCTTCCCTTTGTTGAAAGAGAGGAAAGCAATGCTTGAAGAATATAAGTTGGCAAAATGACCAGAGGCAGCTGCCTTAGAGTGGGCACAATAACTAGAGTAGAGGAAGGAAGCAAACAAACAGCAATGACTGAAGAGAAAGCATTTGATTCTGAAATATATAAAATCATTTGTGTTATTCTGCCACCTGCTTCTCCTTGCAAGTACTGAACTAAACACTAGTTCTATTATGACAGAACTTCCGTTATGATCATTATGCTGGTTCACTTTTAAACTTGTACAACATTGGTTTCTGTGTCTGACAAGAAAAAGCAGCAAGGCTGTACCAAATATTTCTAAGCCTAACATAACTAACAGGATAAATTAACAAGAATTCGCATTTGTCTCTGCCCTTAAAAACAGTTAAATACTTTGCCACACAATTCTCACTCTTTTCTCAACAACTGAAGACATTGGCACAAACCCACATACTTAATCCACATACCTCAGCCTAGTAATTAAACCAAAAAAATATTACTAGCTTGCAAAGAATGAAACTTGCTAGCCTGCTAAGGGCTGGCAGAGGAGAATCAGAGAGCTGCATTTCTATGCCAGGTGTGAAGGAAAGAACTTCATCCTCTAGCGGAAGAATGGATAAAAACAAATGCTTTCTAGAAAATTAAAAACCAGGTTTAATAATTTAAATCAGATTTATCTTATAAATGTAAATACCTAGTTTCTCTTAAATAAAGCTAGGATAATATTAAATAATCTGAATATAAGCATGCTAGCCATGAAATTAGTTTCTAAATTGAATCAGTACCTTCTACCAGATTAAAGGAGACTTTTCCATATAACTTGTCCTTTCTAATAGATGAATATTTATACTCTACCTACCAAACACTGGTATTCAATTTTCACAAAAAATAACAATAAACTGATCCAGTCTATACAGTAGCTATCTGACCTTATTTCTGTGTATGTGTATTTCATTTTTCATCACTAATTTCCTTTTGTGAGGGTAGTGCTAAGCTCTGGACAGATCTGCACAATTGCTGAGGAAACATATGAAATAGTATCACCAAGAATAATCCCTTTTGTTATTCAAATCATTATTTAAATCACCTTGATTTAAATCAATCTGTCCTAGCAGCCACTTCTGCACAAGCCTTCCTAGACCCTGAAATTTCCAACTACCTTTCAGTCACTTGTATTTCCTATTTTAGTAAGGTTCTGGTTAGTGCCTGACCAAAGTCAGTTCCTCTTCAATGTAACCATTTTTCTGTATGTATTTCAATCATCTGATTCCTGAGTTAGTTTTGGCACCAAGACTGTTTTGGTTGCTTTGATCAATGCCAGAAGAAGGGGCAAATGAAGGCTAACCTTTCTAATTTCCTGGACTACTCAGCAGCTTTTAAAAACTATAAAGAACCACTGGATGTAACCTGAGCAGAGGATATAAAAGATACTATAATCTTGTTCACAAACCTTGATCTGGGTTCTAGCAAACATGTTGATCACCAGACTTCCTCCCCATCTGAACTATAAAGAAGAGAGGTGATAAATCTGCTCCTCCCCATACCAAGAAGCCTGAGACCTGTCTGTACTCTGCTAATGTAAGGCACAAGAAGTCTCCACTTTTGGTCTCTGAAAGTACATAGGCTTGCCTTTGTACCCAACAATTCTTGTCATGCCTACAGACAAAAACTAACTACAGTGCCTCTATCTTTCTCCTCAAGCGGAGAGCTGAAGAAGGGAAAAAGAGATGTCCAGCCCTTTCTGTGCACATACAAGCACTCTTCACCCACAGAGTGCAGAGGAAGTGCAAGCTGATGTATCTTTACCTCTCCCTTCTAGTTTGGCAAGAAGACAGAGGGACATGAGCTTCTATTGGCACCCAATGGCCTCCCCAAGGACTGGTTGTGCAGAGACAGAACAAACTAACATGCTTCTGCCTCTTCTTTCCATCTCAGAGTTGGAAGGGGTAGACAAGAGAGTGTGGGTTTGCTATGCACCAGTGGATATTCTAAGAAAGCAGCACACACAGGATGCAAAGGCAAAAGAAGCCTTTACCCCCTTTCCAGGTCTCAACTGTTGGTGAACAGTTTTATCTCTCCTCCCCCATCACACACACCTTTATGCTTAGAGCTGTACAGGGGAGATTTTCCTCTGACCTCATGCTGCATTTCAAAAAAATATAACACAAGGAGCAGTGATGAGAGTTTTCCAGAAAATATTCAACTGATAATTCAAATGTAATGTGGAAATATTTTGCATCAGAACATTTTTGCTTGCATTGGAGTATTTTCTTATGCTCAACAAAATGATCTAATTTAAGCATGTTTATTTTACTTGTATTTGGTAAACAACAAACTAAGATGTGCCACCTGTTAATTCACCCATAATTATTCTGCAAGTACTTGACTTGAAATATTTGAGGAAAAAAATATAAAGCATGCTGGCTGAGGAACTTTGAGAATTGTAGGATATTCTTCTATGTAAATATGCACTGTATTGTGCTCTTAATGCAATTTAACTTTATATTATGCAACCTTTTTATTAGAATACTTGAAAAACTTAAAATACAATAGCATGTACTTCTCTTACATTGTTCCAGTTTAAGAAAAAACAAAGGTACTGAGAACTGACACATTAATAAAAATTAGGAACCCAAACACTGGTGTATAATAGGCTAACAATCACTGACATTCATTTGTTTCAACATAGTTCAACTGTGGTTCTTGGAGTACCAGTGCTTTTGCTGTCACTCCTTGTAAGTTCCATTTCATACTGAGATGGACATAGATTTCGATTACATATGTGTTCTTTCATACGTACATTAAGAATAATCAACTGAAAAACATTAATTGCAAATCTGAAAGCACCAAGCCTAACTTATATGATGATTATATAATATGTGTGATTAGCATCCATTCATTGTTATTAATAAATTGATATAATGGATTTTTTTCTAGAAAATATTAAGCACTAGACTAGAAAATTTTCTGGCTAAAATGTTAATCCAAATCACTGGACAAGACCCTGCTTGTTAAGGAAAAAGGGTCTTAGGCATACCAAATATGTATCATTAAGAACAGCCCAAATTTGTTGGGTTGACCGATATCTAAATTATTACATGCAAATGATATTGTGTGCAAATATGTGGATGCCACATTAAGACAGTTTGAGATAAACATGAAGACAGTTTCTCACGAACTCATACATACACAAAACTTTCAGCAGCTCCAAACTAACACCTATGTTTAATACATTGCAACCCCTCAAATATTGCGTAATGATTTTGTTGCAGCTTCACAGAGTATGGAATCCATGGGTGTGTCCAGGAGGGCACACAGAAAGGTTTTAAATGAAAAATAGAACTGGAGGGCAATTTTATGGCAGCTGGATCCACTCCCTCTACGCAGGAGACATTTACATCCTCCTGAACCCAGCCAACAAAACCAGTCCTGAAAGATAAAGTGGACCACACAGGGGCAAAGGCCAGTCATAGAAGTGGTGGGTCACACACTCTCCAAAATTCTGTCAGCATTTTTGCATCTCAACAAATTCTGCCAACAAAATCTTATTCAATGGCATTTTGAACAAATTCAAATGCATTACAATTAAGGTATCATCCAAGTTATGCTGGCTCTGGTTCACAAGAAAATTAATGAAAATTGGAGAACAGGTTGCTGCTTCTGATTTACAAGGGAGCAAAAAATTAAGATCGTTGGAGGGGGAATTAGCAACTACAGCAATGGTTTACCAATCTGGATATAATGGTACACCATAACTGATATAAACCATGGTTTGCAAAACTACTTAGTACCATGGTTTCTAATTCTAGTTTGCTGGTTGATCATAAATCAGTTTTGTGAATTTGGATGCAACTCCCAAACTGTAAATAACTTTCCTTAAAACTAATTAGGCACTATATTGGAACTACTGCTTCTAATATTCCATTTTTGGTTTGGAGCTTGGTTTTTTTGGTGGGGGGGTGAATGAGTAATACTAGCTCTTTTTAAAAGAATTTTGGCTGGAATTATTCCTAATTAAATGGGCACTGGTTTCATATATCATTAGTCACCACAATCAATATATTCCTTTCCTCATCCATCAAAATCTTTAAAGAAACTAGACAGATTGACTTGAATGTATTAGAATTACTAAGAGCCAAAAGCAAGGTATATGGAATTCTAAAGTAACAAAATTATTAGACAAGATACCTTTAGCATGAATATTCTGGCTAAAAATCCAGTCCAATCTTTCAATGATCACTTGCTAAACAGATAATTTATTTTGTAACATCATAATTTAACAGCAATAAAAAGTGAGTGAAACAAAATTCATACTAACAAGTTTTACCAGATTTTATCAAACTTAAAGTTCTCAACATTCAATTTTATTCAATCAAGATTTCACAATTCAGTTTACTTCAAGATTACACAGAAAAACTAATACAGATTGCTTTTAAAGATCAGTAAATGATTTTAATAAATGCTAAGTATGATTTCTCCTTGGATACCTAAACTGTTCTTTTTATGGAAAAGTGAGAGAAATTCAAGACACTCTTTACGGAGAGGTGATCAATGTATCAGAAAATATGTTAAGTATCTCAAGTGCAAGGTATAATTCCAAATCTATAATTTTAGGTCAAATGGCACTACAATTTGCTTGCACAGCAGAAAGGAGGTCACCACTAACTGGACATCAGTGAAAAGTGAATTCACTGCAATTTGTCTCCATGTCATAAACCAATAGTTTAAATCCTGTGAACTTCCACTCCTTCAAAATGCTATTATTTGTACTTAAAATAAATTATTCAAAAATAAGAAATAGCTTAAATGAAAGTATTGTTTAACAAATTATTTATACTACAAAAAGTTTCTACATAAATTAAAATACTAATGGCTGCATTTAGACATTCTAGAACAGGGAAGCTGGCTTAAGTAATTATCTAAGCAGCATGCTGATAGAAACACACTGTTTGCACCTGCTTCTCTCCTCTCTATACTCAAGTCGGTGAACAAACTTGACAGCTTTTGTTTACAACCGAACCCAGGTTAAGAACATCAGTGAAAATCAGGATCTGTAAGCAAATTTAATTGCTGGGAATTCAGCACTGAATCCATTAAGTGGTTCTTCATCTTCAGCACTGGAGTAATTCCAGTGGCTGAATACATTAATGTAACTGAGTAGGAAAAGTTGCTCTGGTAGGAGATGATATCAAGAAAGTTGGTGTCAAAAAGATCATTTTACCTTTCTTCTTGGGGATTACTGAATTCACAATAAAGAGAACTTGAACTGAGGTGCCTTAGGAGGCAGAGACAAAAACTGTTTTGTATTTAGCACAGGCAAAGCAGCCAGGGTAGCAGAAGGCTCAAGAAACATCAGCACTGAGGCTGATGGACCTTCAGAGGAAGCAGAAGTTGTCAGTACATTGGTTCTAAGAACAATCCATTCCTGCAGCAGAGAATGTCATGGCGTTGCCAGATGAGATAGCTCAGCAACTATTCTCTCAAAATCAGCCATTAGCAGGGCAGCTAGTTTCAGCATCCACCATAAGCAGCCCTTGCTGCCAAAAGAGCAACCTGAACTGAATGAATTTATTGCTATGCCTGCTCGTTAACACTCTGAAAGTGAAGAAGTCAACCAGATACCCTTCTCCAAAGCACAAAAGATACAAACTCTGTACATCAAAAGGAGAGATAGTTTGCTTGCACAGAGGATGTGCAGAAAGAAGCCAAATTCAGAACCATTAGCCCAGTGATGTGAGAGGTGTGAAAACTATCTTTAAGCACAAGGTAACCAATGAATGAAATAACTACACAAAATAAACAGTCAATAGGAAATAAAACAGTATCAGAAGAAATAACTTTTTTGCCAAGTTAGAGGGAAACTCCTAATGTCGTTACACCAGTTGTCAAAAGGAACTGAACAAGAAAGCAGCAACCACCCCACTAACCTATGGCAAAACTGTAGATTAGTTCTAGAACAGCCTTTCCCTGGTATCCTCCAGAGGTTTTGGATGTCAACCCTAAATGGCTGTAGTGAACATGGTGTTGGGGTGAGGGTGGTGTGTGCCATCAAGTTATTGCTAATTTATGGCAAACCTTTGAATAAAAGCCCTCCATAATGTCCTATCCATGTCATCCCTGCTTAGCTGTTCTAACCAAGTCTGTGGCTTCCTTTATGGAGTCAATCCATCTCTTATTTTGGTCTTCCCTTTTTTCTTCTGTTCATGTTTAAAGGTAGAAAACATGGCCAATGGTAAGGAACACTTGGGAGTTGCAGTCTACAACACCAGGTTAGGGAGGACTGGTTTAGAAAAGTTCCAAAATAAGTCTTCACATAGGTGTAGAAACCATATATGCAACTGCTCCAGAAACATTTAAAACAAACAACAGCAAGCATATAATGCCTTCATTCTGGAAGTAATTCAGGATAAAAGCAGCTGCCATAGAACTGTTGAAAGAGAAGTGGTTCTACTTAAAGGATATTTAGACACAGAAGAGGTTGCCTAAACAATCTTTTGAAGCTGAGAACATTCACATTATAGGACTCTTAGAATGTGTCTCTATGCCCTCCTCTTCCATGGCAAGACGTGTACCTTTGTGCCCCTGTTAAGCCTGAGCTCTGAGGGTTACTGCAATTGTAACAGGGTTACTGGATCACTGCAATTGTTTACAGGGTAAGAATAAGTTCTGTATAATAAATGTTAGATGGGAAGCTATAAAATTAAATACATATTTATCCAAAACTGAGACAATACGATAGCATTCCAGAAAGTAAATCCTGCAGTTATACATGCTTATATCTCACTGAAATCAATGGGGTGTAAAGCCAAGCCTACAGACGAAGTAAGAATAGCATATTATATTCCTAATTGGTTTACAGTTTTATTATGCTTGAATGATGAAAAAAGTATCAAGTCTAGTTTTATTAGAGTTATACAACGTTTCAGACTCTGAGAGGCAGCTTTTAATGGACACAGATTAAACCTCTATCAGGTGATGTATTCTCCTGCATATTCAATTCTAAACAGTCAAAAGGTACAAGACATTGCAACAGCTATTAGCATGAACGTGTTTAATATTAAATATATGAAGGACTGGTATACCAGTCACAACTTACCATGATAGCAAAACAGACATTTTCCATGACATTTCTGACAACTTTAGGGATTTAACAATAGAAGGTCAACATCAGATTTATATTTGCAGTAGATTAAAACCTCTGTATCCACTGTTTCAGTTACCACAGTTTCACTTAACCACAGTTGCTTTCAGTGCAGAAACAAGACCTGACACATGACCTGCTCTAGGGAAGCTCATCCTGCATTCCAAGCCTCACAAGCGGCCACACACCCGGTCTGAGTCTGGCACCTGCCCCACCCTCACTGGGAGAGGTGTCATGCCAGGAGGGGGAACATTGCCCAAGCAGCTATCTATGGAGAGATACAGCACAGCCTGCACAGGTCCCTTCCTCATTGCCCAGAACCTCCCTGCCCATCTGTGGTGCAGCAGGCCACAAAACTCAAAAAGAAAAAAAACACTAAATTTTTGATGACAAACTCACAAGTAATCAAATCCACAAAAGTTAAACCCATAAAAACCAAGGAGCAATTGTATATAGTGTTTGATACTATCCATGGTTTCAGGCATCTACTGTGCGGCTTGGAACCTATCTCCTGAGAATATGGAGTCCTATTGTACTTAGCTGAGCCATAAAATGCTGTTAACATACCATGCTGGTAACTTCTCACCTGGATTACTGTAATGTGCTCTATGTGGGGCTGCCTTTGAAGATGATCTGGACACTATAACGAATACATAACAGAGCAGCATGGCTGCTTACAGGATACATTACACCAGTTCTCCGTCAGCTGCACTGGCTCTCTGTTCATGCCTGAGCCCAATTCAAAGTGTTGTCACTGACAGACAAAGCCCTAAATGGCTTGGTACCAGGGTGCCTGAGGGAAGTCCTCTCTCCATAGATGCCTACTTGTCCATGCAGCTCATCTTCTGAAGTCCTCCTCCAAATACCACCCCCCGCCCAAGATTGGGGGGGGGGAACAACTAGGAGGGAAGCATCCTCTTCAGTAGCATGCTTTCCTTTAGGAGCCAGGTAAAAATGTTCTTGTTCCGATCAGTGCTTTGTTGTTGAATTGATTGGTTTTGGTTTTAATTATTTGGTTGTACTTGGTTTGGTTTGCACACAAACCTTTATTATTCTGTATCACCTTGAATAACATTTTATTAATTTTGTTTTAACTATTTCATTGAATTTTTATATGCTGGTTTAGCATTCTTGTAAGCCACCCAGAGAACGCTTGGGTTATGGGGCAGCATGGAAGTATATATGTATGTATGCATAAATAAATGAGTGTGTACAGACCAAGATGGAATATGATCTCAAACACAATAGCGATCCTGTCTCATTACTCAGCAGGATCTCTGGAAGTTCTCTGAGCTGACCAGAAGCTGGAGCCCATGTGGATATGACAAAAGCTTGAAGTGGCTTAGTCAAGCAGCTATAGTCAGGCTGTAGCTGTAGGACATTGGGTAACTCCAAGGTGATGGCTTGTACCAACACACTAGAATTCAACAGAGGCTCTAGGGCCCTATCTCTACTGGGCCCCAGACTCTTCCCCCTTGAGTAGAGGAGAGTCTTAGAAGAGCAATGCGTAGTGAAGCCTTTCCAAACAGACCGCTAGACAACAACCTCTTATCATCCCTGACAAATGGCCGCATGGAGTGGGTTGATGGAAGTTGTAGTCCAAGATATATGGAGGGTACCAAGCTGAAGAAGGCTGTTATTGCCTCTGGGTCAACTTGCATCTTGTGTACTATGCTGGTAAGCACTTCATAGAGTGTTGCCTTTTAGAATCCCATAATAGCCACAAAAACACACAAACTTTCTATAATGAAGCACTAATAAATAAATGAACTTTGACCAATGCTAAACATGCTTTGCATTAAAATCTTGGTAAGACAACCTTAATAGTGAGCAGGAAACATGCTAAAAATGTTTTTGAAGGCCACTAAACCTACCTATTGACTATGCTAAAGCCTTTGATTGTGTGGATCAAAACAAATTGTGGCAAGTTCTTAAAGAGATGGGAGTACCACACCATCTTATTTGTCTCTTGAGAAACCTGTATGCGGGTCAAGAAGCAACAGTGAGAACTGGGCACGGAACCACTGATTGGTTCAAAATTGAAAAAGGAGTTCAGCAACGCTGTATACGGTCGCTCTGCCTATTTTACTTATATGCAGAGCACATCATGAGAAAGGCGGGGCTAGATGAATCACCAGCTGGAATTAAGATTGTCAGGAGAAATAGCAACAACCTCAGATATGCAGATGATACCACTCTCATGGCAGAAAGCGAAGGGGAACTAAAGAACCTCTTGATGAGGATGAAGGAGGAGAGCACAAAAGTTGGCTTGAAACTCAACATTAAGAAAACTAAGATCATGACATCCAGTCCTCTCACTTCCTGGCAAATAGATGAGAAAGAAATGGAGGTAGTGACAGATTTTATTTTCCTGGGCTCCAAGATCACCGCAGACAGGGACTGCAGCCAAGAAATTAAAAGACGCTTGCTCCTCCCCAGGAGCAAGCG